>NC_056725.1:186247321-186372321 GCF_019279795.1 Protopterus annectens | reverse complement strand
AAACCTGTATAAATCAGTTTAGCCAGTTTTTGCTGGCTCTTCATTTGAAATGTCAAACTGCTCAAAAAACAAGATTGAGATAAACTGACAACATAGTATCTCTAGGGAAAACTGGAGATGGAGGTGCTACAAAGACTGTAGAACTTAATACTATATACAGGTATCCAAAATGTAGATAAAGGACACAGAAAAAGAAACATGGTAGCAATATTTGTCATCCCAGAGAATGAGGAAGAGGACACGATGGAGAACAGCTGTATGACCTAAGTTGTTTAAGAATTTACTGTGAAAATCAAACAAAAACGAAAAGGCATGCATGAATGCATTGTTAACCAAAATTATTTACTTCCTCATTATAGTTCATTTGTCCCACTGTTCTGAAAATTAGGATATGAGAACAGTGGTTTGTATGTGAATAGAAGGAAGTGGTAAAGTAAAACTTCCCATTGTAACACCTGGTAGCATTTGGGTTAAAATGAGTGACATGGGCTAAAAAGCCAAAGTATGACTCATTCTAATAGGTTTAAAAGAAAAAATACAAAAAAAAAGCATATCACAAGTTAAAGGAGTATAAAACTTTATTTAGAAATGACATACTTCTGCAACTTATGTATAACTGTTCTGGGCTTGTTCGTGTCCGACACTACGCTACCATTACCATCTGTTGCCCAGATGAGCAGTAATTTGCCATGTTCCACAACTATGGTTGGGTTCTTCTCTGAATTGTGTGAACATTGTAAAACCAAGGGCTATTATTATTAAAATTTGAAATAAATAGGCAAAGGAGGTTCAAATGAAACTGGATAGTCGTTGGAGGTAAAGCTTAGGGACCAGATGAGATGCCTCCTAGAGTCCTTAGAACTCTAACCAGTTTGTTGACAGACTCTAGATAAAGGATTGGGAATTGGAGAGCTGTATGGTTGAGTACTAAGAGAGAGGGCTGTGGTGACATGGGCAATGTCAGGAATTAGGGAAGTGACTAAGGGTTGCGTTCAGTGTCCAGTAATTTTCAGTGTGTTTGTCTCATACATATCTGCGAAAATTAGCAGCAGGATCAGCCTCTTTGCTGATGACATAGACATAGGTGCAGTCTTGAAGGATAAGGTAGGGGGAGTCTGCCAAATATTTTGGAAAGGCTGAACAAGTGGGCAGAAATGTAGCAGTTAAAGTTTATTCCAAAAAATGCAGTTTATTGCACATGACCCACATGAGGTGTGGTGTCAGGTATCAGCTGAAAGAAATGCAACTACTAACGACAGAGTGGAAAAAAGATTTGGGAATTGATCACATCTGGACTGGATCACTAGGATCAGAGTGAGAAGGAAGTGTCTGAAACCAGCAAAATGCTGGAATACAGCTTCAAAGCAATATGTTTCAGGAACAAAGAGGTAATGCTTCCACTTTTTGGGATCTTGGCCAAACCACACTCAGAGTAATGCATGCAGTTCTGATAGCTATATAAAGAAAAGGACATCTTAGTGCTGGAATGAATTCAGAGGAAAGCTACCAGAAAGGTCTCTGGGATGGACAGGATAGAAAATGGCCTGGGGCTAGATGAGTTAAAGCTCTCCCCATAAACCAGAAGAGATAGGGGGTATGACAATGATACACACGATCATGACGTGGACATCTGATAATATTCTGGACTGGAAGAACAGCAGCGAAAGACAGAGGATACAGGCAGCAGTAGCACAATTAACTCTCTGGATCTCAGAAAGTACCTTCCTACAGAGACGGTTGGGAATCCATTGAACAGACTATCAGAATAGATGGCAGAGAAGAAATCTGCAGTGCAAATCAAGACAGCATAGGAGAGTTGGAAAAGGTAACGTGCAATAGTTAGGCTTACTTTCTCCTTCTGCTATCAAGCAAACGTGATATCATATATTGTAATGTCATAGTGCCAACACAGTTACCTCAAAATTATAAGGTTGAACATTCTGCATTCAGGAACCCTATTATAAGTCATATTGTCTCCTTTTATATAATTATAAAACTTACACTATAGCAATTTGTGTCATTAATTTGCACATCAAACCATTCTTATTTACATTTCGATGCAAACTGTAGTTTTTGAACTTTTTAAATCTTACAGTAGTATCAAGGAGCTCACCCTTGTTTTAAATCATATTACATAATGCATAACCCTCCTACATTATCTGATCTGAGACACACTGATAACATACATATATATATAAGGTGATTCAGTATTCCTTACTACCATTTACCATATGCCATGTATATATTACCTAATCATATATTCCAAGTTCTTTTATGCAAAGCTTATTGCATGGAATCTGAGTACAGCACTTCTGGTCAGGCAAATAGGAGAGATTGTCACCATCTTTAAGACTAGACAGAGCTCACCACCCTTGCCTGTAGTCATATTCTCACCTGCTGTCATCAGCTGTGGCTCTGGCAACAGAAGACTGAAACTATAATTACCTACAAGCATATCAGGTTTCTCCTCAGGGTCAGTGGTCTTACTGTTTGTGTCTGTGAGGTACCCCATGATCTGGGACAACCCTGGAGTAAATATGATGCTCCTTCAGGCTGAGACAAGAGAAGTGAAGTGTTTTAGGTTTGAAAATGATGCCTAGGTGACTCCCAGTGGAGTCATCCTAGGATCAACTTAGTGAGTGGTGGCCCATCGCATACCCAAGACATGCAGAGGGAATTGTATCTCTCAGCTGTGGCCTGTCAGTGTTTAGGAATCCCTTAGATGAGCTAGAATCTGTGCTTGGGGAAACTGAAGCTCTGTCTTCCCTGCTTTGTCTGTTGCTCCAAGGAACCCTACCTGCAGACAAAGACGAAAAAGAAGAAAGAAAATGTCAGTAAGTAAATGATATCCCATCAACACCCCACCCTCAAGATTTCTACATTCTATTCTGCAGTTCCATAGGCTCCCTATTGAAATGGTGGTACCCGCAATGAGAAATCTCGAAATGCAAAAAAAATAAAAATAAAAAAGACAAAAGATACAGGAGAAGTGCAAATACTGATGTTTGATGTTCATTCTTCTCCTTTGAACTTGTTTTTTTACAGTGGGGACAAGCCTCTTGTTCCACCAGAACTTTTATAGATATATATATATATATATATATATGTATATATATATATATATATATATATATATATATATATGTATATATATATATATACACCAAGATTACCATACTTTACAGAAAAAGAGAATATTCTGAGAAATGACAATCTCAGACTTAGTATATATAAGCCCACAGTTTCAGTAATTCAGTCTCAACATTGTGGGACTCAACACTGCAAGTCCAGACATTCCAAACTATTACTTTTCCAGCTCATCCAGCCTTGCACTGCATTTTTTCATTGCAGAACATACTTTTGAGTTGTGTCTTTGCAACCAAATAATTATCATTCTCATCATAAGCTATAACATTGCAAATGCTTATCTTGCATAACCCACTTCTAATACAATTTATTGCTATTTTTTTTCAAGTATTTACTTAAATGCATAGTAAAGCTTAAAATAAGGTAACACTTTCTTATTACTATTTACAGGGTCTATATTATGTTGTCGAAGCACGTCTTCATCGACACATAAACAGCGAAAACACGAAACTCCGATTATCCACTTCAGTGAATTTTTTCTCAGGGGAAAAATTACTTGGCCAAAGAAAAACAAAACAAACTTACAAACCCCACAAAGTTGGAGGCTGTGCCCCCCACCCCCCCTAATTAAATATATATAATTTGATATATATATATATATATATATATATATATATATATATATATATATATATATATATATATATATATATATATATATATATATATATATATATATATATATATAAATATAGATAGATAGATAGATAGATACACAGACAATGAAACCTAGTACCAAGAAAATGTACTTTTCCAGCTTTAAGGGTAGTAAACACTTTCCTTAAGGAAGAACTAACCAAAAAAAGGGACTAGTTGTATAGGAACAATATCGGCATACAAATTGCTAAAAAAACTGTTGTCATAAATTCTAATGTAAGATTCATGTTAATGATCACTTTGCATTCAGATTAAAAACAAGAGGATTCAAGCTGGCATTGCTTGTTTAAACTATGATACCTTGAAACTTTTCTCGTCGGGCCTCCACTGATAAAGGGCACCTTTGCCCATTCAGACTTTCCCATTAAACAAATGTCAATAAATAAATAAACTTTGAGTGCTTTTGATTTTGTCAGAGCTTTGTAAGATCTAAATAAAAGTAACAAGTAGTACATACATTTCTATTTTTCACGTAAAAAGCCGTAAATTACAATGAAGTTATTAATCCAAGAGCACTTAAACATAAATCACATTCAATGACATTTTTTTGTGTGATTGGTGCTGTTTACTCCGTATCTAAGTAAGTGCAAAGTCAGTGTGTATCCAGCACAATGTGAACTTTTAATCCTGCATTTTTTATATTACTACAGTGAATAATAACGCAGATGGCAGTCAGGTTCATCTCTGTGTGAAATACTGTGATGCTGGAGTCAGGAGCATGGTGGTTATCCAAACTGAGAAAAAGAATTATACTGCTAAGGGAGGAGGTGTAGTTAGGACTTAGCAACTGCGCGTGAATCCAGGAAGTATTTGAGAAAAGAATAAAGCCAAATGCCCTCAGAGTTAGCACCAAAACAAGCTAAAAGAAAAAAAAAACAAGTGTGAAGGTGTGTGCGTGTGTATGTATGAAAATTCCGAGGCTCAGAACACATAGGGGAGGGAAATGGGAAAAGGTCAGAGATGTGCCACACAAAAAGGACAGAGCGAAGACAAACTAAAAATATAGAAACTGCATGTGTAAATATTTACACAGACACACAAATATTTACAGAAGCAAAAAAAATACACACATACACACACACACACACACACACACACACACACACACACACACAAACACACAGACACACACACACATATACATATACACATTTACTGACATTTGATTACCAGCAACGTCTGACTGACTTGGTAGGAGCCCATTTTCAGCAGAGGCCCATGGAGAAAAGCTCCAAAGTATTACAAAACATTTTAAGAACTGTAGTTTTACAATCTTTAAAAATAATGCAAAAAATAACTACAGTTTAAATAATTATGCCAAATTAAGTATAATATAAAAACATTGGTTAAGAAAAGATATACATTGTATGACAATTATTTAATATTTAGAGAAATTTTAAGCACTTTATATATAAGTTAAAGGTAGGTTAGTATAATGCAAACAGGAATTGCAATATGAAGTGAGAAAAAAGCATGCTTATGCTATATTTAGAAAGAAAACTATGGGAGAGAAATTGATAGAAGTAAAGTAGTGAGCAAAGAAGGGAGAGTAAGGAGGTGTAAGGTATGAACAGGTATTAACATATATATATATATATATATATGTACACACACGCACGCACGCACACACACACACACACACACACACACACACACACACACACACACACACACACACACGCACACACACATGCACACACACATACATCTAATGCAGCTTCATTCATGACCCTACATACATGCACACACAAGCCCACACATATAAACAGCCTAAAGTACCCCTACCCTTGCATACTTGCTGATCGTATCTGCACAGAGTACTCCTACAGGAGTGAATGGGTAAATACCATGTTTTTACTATGGTCACTATTTTCTTAGAGTGAAATTTTATACAGTGCAAATTGGAAGACACAGACATTTTTTTTTTTGGGTGGGGGTGGATATGGCTAATTATTAACATGCTCCTGGCCTGTCACATCGATAGCAGCTCTGCCCATGACAATGCCATCCATGCTGAGACCTCCATAAAAGAAAAACCTCATTGACAGTGTAGTCTCTGAATCAAAAATACTTAGCACGATAGGAAAAACACAAAACTGAGGCTTCCCCGTTTTCATAAGCCTTTCTGAATCCCAACAATGGCGTTTTCTGGCTACTGTTACAACAATACTACATATATTCAGAGCTGTTACATTTTTGCAACAACTTTATTAATCTAAACCAAGAAACTAAAGAAACAACATATTTACATAGAATTGCTTCATACTCAGTAGCCCAGTGACAATACAGCAAAACTGACAGCACCATGTAATACATGTGCTTACTAAACCTATTTTACTAAACAAGTCAATACCTTTTCCATTCCTACCCATCTGTCAGGTAGAAGTATAATCCATTATATGATGAACTTTTGGGGACAAATAGCTTGTAGTGGGTAGGCATGTTTTCTGTTGTCTGCAGCAGATTTCAGCACATAAAGTGGCACAAAATGCAATTAGCCATTCTGTTAATCCAACAATCAGACAATAAAGTAATAAATAAGTAAATCCACTATGAATGATGTTAAAGGTAACAAACATAAAATGAAACAGTGTAAGAGTTCTAGTAAAGTGAATAGTGTATGCATATTCCAAGGAAAGTTCCAGTAACTCTGAGACATCAAAGTGAAACACAGCTGCACAGATTGGTCAGTATGGGTATGATTAAGAAACTGATTACACTTACTTATTATGTGTATGGTAGCATAGTTATTGTAGCAAAGCCTCACAAAATGTGCAGATGCATATATTCTCAAGGCCTCATCAAAGAGACTATTATCCATTTCATATTATAGAAGAAATTGTTATTATCATGCCGAATGCACAGTATTTCTGTATACTTGATGCTACCAAGTGGTTTGCTTGATGAAGCAAGTTTCAAGCTATGTACATTTAACGTACTTGGACAACAATACAGGCATTTGAGACTGTATAGGAAAAAAGAACCCTGGTTGATAAAGTGCACTCTCAAGCACGAACTCAAAGTTAGATAAAAAGAAACTAGGAGCACACCATGGTAGAACACAAACACTTTAATGAAACAAGAATGCTAAAGCAATGGTAAGCGCTTTCACTACCATCAAGTAGCTTCATCAGACCTAATTAAAACAGTCTTCCCTCCACTATTTAAATGCAAACCATCCAATCAAGAACCAAGAAACAAATCAACTATTACTTAAAAAGTTGCACTACACCTTATTAAAACATTATTACTTAGCACACGCGTAAATAGAATATATATATATATATATATATATATATATATATATATATATATATATATATATATATATATATATATCTCATAAGGTACACGTGTTTCAACCAAAGATATAAAATAACATAAATACATGTAATAAAATGCAATAATACATCAGTGTTTTAGGGGGGGACTTTATTCAGGCTGAGGAAGGGTTGTTACTCGAAAGCTTTGTTCTGTTAATAAACAATTTTGCAATTTGGTGTTTTAAGTCGGAGTTATTCTATTTAGTTGTTATTCTTCTCTGTGTTATAGACTGGGTTACTATTTTGGTAGAGAGGGGTGTGGTAAAACAAAGGAAACTAAAAGTAGAAATTTCTTCAGTTTGCTCTCCTCTGGCTGCTTTGCCTGATGCTTCCTGCCTAGATCAGTGCCTCAGTGAAATTAATGAAAAATTAACTGGTTTAGAGAAAGAACTGTTAGGAAAAAAAAGTAAGTTATTTATGGGATTATGATAATGGTACAGCCTTTGTGAGAGCAGCCAATCATCAGGGAAGCTGTTTTCGCATCCATTTTTGTCAACCAGAGGTGCAGGGCCATAATGGCATGATGTATATCTCAATGGATGATACCAGGGATTTTACTGACTGTGAGAACAAAGAAGCTGCCTACCCTCTGCTTCCTCAGGCTCAGGATACTATATATATGACAAAGACTTTGCGGAAGCCAGCAGGTAACAGGAAATAAGATAGATCATATTATGAAAAGTATAAAGTGGGACAATTTAATTCACGAGACAAGAAAACAAAATGGTACTGACTGGGTTAACAATTGTGATGGCTGCAATACTAATTTAGTTATAAATCTTTCTGGTTGTGCACTTAATGACTTTCAGATGTCAGTTTTGAATTGTGGCCTAAAGTTCAGTCCTACAGTATTGCCGAGGGCTCATGAATTAAAAATGGAAGTATTTCAACTTATTAGGAAACTGCATTTGAAAGATTTTTTTATTAATGGAAAACATGATTGTACTGAAAGTGAGCTGGACATCACTGTTGAATCTGTTAATGATTCTAATGGCATATTTTTTTCTTGTGCTTCTAGTATGAGGGATGATACTGAAATGAATGCGTATTGTCAGTTAGATGCAAGTCGCAATATACAAAAAAAAGTAAGTTTATTCCTCCGTTTAAACATGAAGGTATTGAAAAGTTTCACTCTATGGTTAATTATGGCATTGATAAAATGATGTCTGACTTCTTGTTGAATAAAAATAAGAGTATAATTTGCCATAATTTAACCAAGATGAAGTGGCAAGCTTTAATGAATTTGAGTAAACAGAAACAAGTAGTTGTCAGCCATCTCAAAGGGAATAAAATTGTAATAATGCATTTTTCACAATATCTAAAGATGTGTTACGATCTTTTAAGTGACAAAAGAGTTTATGAAGTAGCAGATGAACAAAAGTATGTACACGCTATAACTGAGTGTCAAAATTTACTAGATAAAGTTCTGAGGCTGGGCTATTTGTCCAAAAATGACATTGATTGGAAGTTTACCACTGAGTGATGTGGAAAGGCATATTTCTGTTGCCTTCCCAAGATCCACAAGGATATGCATAACCCCAGTGAGACCGATAGTTTCGACCTGTAAATATTTTTTACATGATAGTGGCCTGCTACTACATAAGTATTTATTTAAAATAGTTATTGATTTACCCGTATATATTAAGGACTCCTTTGATTTTCTTAATAAGATTTCTGATGTACAATGACACAAAGATATGTATTGGATTACAGCTGATGTTAAAAGCTTATATACGAATATATTGCATGAGTTTGGCATACAGGCGTCTATATTATTTCTTTGACAGCTTAGTTTGTCGCATGCTCAATGATCGACACCTAAGCGTCACTGTTTCAAAATCGCAACGGCCATATAAGCAAATTATTTCCTCGGGAAAGAATTTGCTTGGCTGTTATCAGGGATTTGCCCTTTCCCCAGTGTAGAGCGATCTCTGAGTTGGTATATTTAGTTGTGGGGGTGGGGGGCACAGCCCCCCAAACCAGGGGTTGTGAGGGTGAAGCCCCTCTCTATATTTAGGTTAAAAGGTTAATTTTATTTCTGGATGGCCTAGTGAATTCTTTCCCAAGGGAAGTATTTGCTTATATAGCCATTCGTGATTTTGAAACTTCAACGCTTAGGTGTCGATCATTAAGCATTCGACAATCTAAGCTGTCGAAGAAATAATACAGATGCTTTTTGGGTATAGTCCTGTAGCTCATTACATTATAGATTTAGTTTATTTTAGTTTAATAAACAATTATTTTGAATTTAATGGAGTTATGTATCATCAGTTACAGGGTACTGCCATGGAGGCATCATTTGCCCCATGTGTGCAAATGTATTTATAGATATGTTTGAGAATGAATATCTTTACACTCATACATTTTTTCAAAAATTTGTTTTCAAGTATTATACTATATAAGGGTGGTATGTATATAAGGGTGGTATGGATTTAGTTAGAGATTTTATTAATGATTTAATAGACTTGGCATAAAATTTGATGGTTTTGAATATGGTAAAAGTATAGTGTTTTGGGATTTTTTTTGAAGGAATGGAAAGTGGTAAAATACGTACAATGGTGAATAGGAAATTTGAAAATGTTAATCTTTTTTTAAGAGGTAGCAGTTTCCACCCATTACACACTATTAAGCCACTACCCTATGGGGAATTTTTATGTATTTCTAGATTATGTAATGATCAAGACACTTTGCAGCGGGAATTATATAAAACTGCAAATATGGTTACGAACAGAGGGTATGATATTAATGTGGTACAAGATGCCTTAAATTGCATTATTAATGGCAATTGTATTAGGACTTTTGATTCTTTAAATTTTGGTGGTGATAGAAAATACAGTAGGCAGGATGTTTTGGATAATAAATGTTATTTTCTGACTACATGTATTATTTTGAGTGATCAACTTAAGGATGTGATTCATTATTATTGGGGGGTTTATTACAGTTTAAAGAGCTGGTAGGTATTATAGGTAATGCCCCTGTATTTCCTTACAAGAAGGGTTGTAGTATAAAAGACATGATAGTAGACAGTAGATTTATAAAGCCTTTGGATAATTGGGTTGGTCAGCCCCATAGGGTTGGGACTTTTCCATGCAGTCATTGTATCAGTTGTAAATATATTGTAAATCATCTGACAAAAGTAATGGTATTTTGTTTTGCCTAGGGGCTTGTATTGCTGTTACACAGAAGGCATTGTTTATGCCTTAATGTGTCCTTGTAAAATGTTTTATATAGCAGAAAGCAAGAAGGTTTTCAAATCTAGATTACAAGAACATATTGAGAGATATGAAGAATGCTAAGACAGAAAGCCCAGTTGCTATGCATTTTAAATTGTATCATAACAGGGATCCAGCAGGTCTCAAAGGTACTGTTTTAGAAACAAGTGAATATATAAGATGGATGTTTAGATATAAAGAAAACACTTATATTTATTTTAAAGTATACAAGCCTGCCCCCTGCTGGACTGAATGTAGAATTTAATTGGAAGTCTGTGATTTAATTGTTTAATTAAATGATTTGTAATTGTCGGTAGGGTAATTGTTGGTATTATTTAGTGGTTTGGTTTTTAATGGTGTTTTTACTCCTTGAAGGCTTTTTTGAGCCGAGGAGCTAGAATGTATGTATTTGCAATAAATTTGACTTACTGGCCTTTGTTGTTTTTATTTTATTTTATTTAGTGTGTGTTGGCTGTACAAGATAGCCCTGGTGTAAATATGTGTCTTCCCATCCAGTCATCAAGATTAATCTTAAAGGTAGTCAAAGTAGTCTGGCTGTTGGCACAGAGCTTTAAGTCTGTGAGCTGTAGTTCCTGTGGTATAGGGTTTGATCCCCTTATCTGCCTACTTTGTGACCTTGAGCAAATCACTTAACCAAACAGTGCTTGAGGGCAACTGGGAATTTGAGCTAAGTACCTCAATGATCCCTCTGACTGCCTATGAGCCTATGTGCTGATAAAATACCTTCTTCATATGAAAGGGCAAATCCTTACCACTTCCTGCAGAATTAGGAAATTTGGGTTTGGCATAATAGTTAAGGTGCTTACCTCATAAACATAAGTTACAGGGTTTGATTCTCACATTTGAAAAGGTTTAAATGGACTGTAAGGACAGCTAGCCTTATACTTACCTATGAACATAGCTAAAGAAGAATATATAATTATAGGGTTGAGGGTTGGCATAATTTTAAGGGTGTTTACCTGACAGACACAAGGTACAGAGTTTGATTCTCACCTTTGGGCTTTGGAGAGGGTTTGGCAAAATGGTTAAGGTTGTTACCTCACAGATACAATGTACAGGGGTGATTCCAATCTTTGGTTATTGACTGGGCTCATAATAGGCTGTACAGTGATAGCCAAGTATTTATTTATGAACCTATGATATTACACAGAGTACTAACATAGACCTGCAGTGGAAACTTATTCCATTGGCTAGGAATATGTTGAGTTAGGAACTTTCTTCTCCAGTAAGTCTAATTAATTTGTTGGTGTCAGTTTAGATCCCTAGTGTGATTGTTTCTAGAGCCATGAGTTAAAAAAATAGAAGGTCAAACAGGATTAAATCTTTCATGGCTTGAAAAGAGACACAGACCACCTTGGAACAATTTGTAGGCTACTGAATATATGACAAATTGAGGTAGTCTATCAGGATAGTTGAAGGATTTAAGGCCAGTAATTGTCTTAGTTAGGAATCTCTTAGACCTTTCCAGCTGACAAATATGCATGGATTTCTACATACTTAAGGGGGCATTGTATTTAACGATGAGTCAAATAAAAGAGGAATACAGTGGTATAATGATTTCTTTGGACCTTGGAGATATTCCCTTGGAAAATAACTTTACCAGATAAAAGGATTTTGTGACTCTTGTGAAAACATGATAATCAAATGAGAGAGATAGAGAGTTAGTTGTCCACATAAATACCCAGGTCTCTTCTGACTATATCTGTCTAAAGAAGAGTATCATCTTTAACATAACAGGTGAGAACTACCAAACTGCACCTTTTTGCATTTAGCTTGATACATTTTCAGTACACCGGGTATGTGCATATGCCAGCTCTTGCCAGAGATGTTTAGTGTCCATGGATAAGTGGATAACAGTGACCAGCTTGTAGTCATTAGCAAACCTGGCTAACCACAGTTCTGGACTACAGGATTAGATGCCTGAAAAATAAATGCCAAACAAGAGAGGGACCAGCACTGGTCTATGTGGTACCCCACTAGTTATAATTTTATGTTCAGAGGGGTACCAGCAACTTTCATAGCCTGGGATCTGTTGGATAGCCAATTTGCAACCCAGTAGATAACATAGGGTTTTACATTAAATGTATATAATTTTCCAGTAATACCAACATGGGGCACAGTGTCAGGTCCAGATAAGTAGAGTTCACTGAGTGACCACTGCCCACATCCCCTGTAACCTTTTCAAAGAAACATTCCTGGTTCTGGAGACAAGACCTGCCCTTGATAAAGACAAAAGAATTGGAGTCTAGATCATTTAAGCTGCCTATATCTTTAGAAATAAATGATTTCTACTATAATTTATACCATGGCTTTGAACATAAAGCTGGGGAGGCTGAGGGCCACCCTTGTGTAGGGAAGTCACAGTGGTTGATCCCCAGGCATCAGGCACAAACCTTGTGGATAGGCTGAGGTTGAACAGCTCAAGCAGAGGCCTGGATGGTGCATATTGGTACTGATGAAAATGCAGCCTGGGATATTACCTGGTCCCACTTAAGTATTCTTTTTTTTTCCTTTGATAGGGATTATAAGATTTATCTAACATACTTTCCAGGGGAAACTCAAGTGTAGAAAATATTTGGGGCAACAAGGTGGGTAGTTGGGTTGTTAGCACTAAATTTGTCTGCTAATACATTTACTATTTCCTTGGGACTGGAATATCTATAGAGATGAGCTCAGTGCATTGTTTGACATTATTCCTTAATTTTCTGATATAACTGAAGAAAAATGTCTAGTTCCTTTGGTATGTGTAATGACTTTAGGATTATAATGTGCTTTGTATTTTCTAATAGTACTCCTAAGTTCCTTGTTGGCATATTTCAGTGTGGCCCAGAGATAAGAGGATGAGGATTTCTTACTTTCCACTAATTTCCTCCTTGTGCTATGCATTTTAGTAATATTGGAATTCCACTGCAGTGGCTTATAGCTGAATTTACTATTATATTTAGGGTGGACAGGGAATGCATTTTCTATACAGCTGTTTAGGTGATGCAAAAAGGTTGGAGGTGAATATTCAGCACTCTAAGTTGGGTCTGTTTGTAGAGGATTGTTGTGAATTTTGCATAGATCTACAAGCTGAAGTAGATTAGATCAGGTGAAGTCTGTGTAAACATACCCTTAAAATTTCAGTAATACCTTGTTGCACACATGGCAACTAAATTGTACAGTGGCAAGCACTGCCCCCAGAGTTGCAAGCCAGATACTCCTGACTTTATTCTAACAGCAACCATCTAATCAATAAAAAGGACTTGCTGACACTGACATGAACTTTTCCACTATGTCCGTTGTCAGCTTACTGGATACAGCCATCTTCAGCAATGCAGAAATTGCCTTATGTTCACTGACAACCAGCTAATTCTCAAAACAAATAATAATGTATACGAGAAAAGCATTTACACAATGTCACTAGAGGCAAAGGTCTTGCATAAAAGCACTCATAATATCAATCAGGTTGTCAGTAGTACAATGCTGCACCCATCACACACAGCATGAGTCCTACACATGTACCCACATATGCTGAAGCACTTAAATATAATCTTCCTAAATCACAAAGACCTCCTAGACAAAACATACATAACAAATGCCCCAAATGCACTCTTTCAATACAACCCCCATGTCATCACGTACAGACATATCTCATAGAGCCTCTTCTCCGAAGTCCATAAGGCAAGCCACTCTGGTCATTGGAGACTCCACTGTGAGGCACAATGATGACCCTCTTATCAGACTGAGTAAAAAGAAAGTCACAGTCAGGTGTTTATCAGGGGCCAGGATCTGCCATATTATGAACTCACTCACTCACTTAGGTCTTTTGACCACAAGTACTAGTATGACAGCCAATGTCCATGTCAGTGTAAATGACTTAATAAATACCTCTCCAGACTATATGAAAGGGAGACACGACAGAACTCTTGGAATATGTGTCCCAAGCTGTTATGTGACTAGCATTGTGCAGCAGTCTACCTTCTCTAAGAATGATGCAACAATACAAACAGAAGATGACTGACATTAATAATTGTCTTAGATTCTGGTGTCATTCTAAGGGGGTGCAATATTTGTCAGCATGGAAGGAGATGGTCAACAGACTATGTGCTTTGTCAAGGATGGTCTGCACCTCTCCCCCTCTAGACCTTCATTAGCTAAAACATTGTCCTCCGCCATTTTGCCTTTTTTAGGCAATACCAACCTGACAGTCCTTCCAGCATAGCAAATCAAAATAAAGAAAACTTAAAGGTGTTCAATGGCAGGAGTATAAACATGAATCTCCACTGCCTACAAGCACCCCGCACCATAGAAAATGTTGTCTGTGCAGTAACTGAGATATGGTTTAAATCTGTGGACAGTACCCTGGTAGTGCAAGGCTATAATGTCTTCCAGACATTTAGATCAGCTACTACACAAGCAGAGACTAAAAGTGGAGGTATCTTGATTTACATAAAAAATGTCAAAATATACCTCAAGGCTGGTCAAACAGAATGATACACTTGAGTTTATCCATGTTCAAATCACCATAGGCAAAATCCATCCCTCCATGAACCAGGAAACTAATAACACATATTTAACCTTACTAGAGACACTCACCATCCAAACCAATACCATATTCAGGGGAGACTTTAATTACCCCATTACTATCTGAGAATCAAATATGACACCAAATGTGCAAGCACATAGATTCCTGGACTTTGTAAACACAAACTCCCTAGACCACATTGTCAAACACCAACCAGGGGTTCAAACATAACTGGATCTGGTCCTCACTAATATGGGACAGTGCTGCACACCCCCCCTAGTGTAATGTCCATATGGTCAGACCACAAAATTGTATCCTTTGAAGTAAAAATAAAACCAGAAATCCCAGCTAACCCTGAGATATTCAGGAACCACTCTAAGGCTAATTTCCTACTATTAAGTGATAACTTGGTAAAATTTCAAGCCCTCCCAAACCTTGAGAACACTGCTGTCTATGCAGAACTGCTCACAGAAACCCTATGCAAGCTGGTGTACCCACCAAAAGTAAATACAGAACTAATGCAAAAAACAAGCCACCCTGGTGGAATCACAACATCAACAGGCTGTATAACAAAAGGAGGTGTAGTAACCAGTGGGATAAAAGTGCTCTCATTAAACTAAACAAACAACTCAGAGGACAAGTGAAGTCTATCAAAGCCAATATGGAGGTAAATTTGGCTTCCCAGACCAAAGACAACCACAAGGCATTCTTAAGCTATGTCCGCAACCTCAAAGACAATACACAATTGTGTGCGAAGCTCATTGTAAATGAAGCCACCTATACTGAGCAAGAAGATTTAGCAAACCAACTGCCAGACCAATTTGGCTCTAACTTTACCCCCTCTCCCACCCAGCATCCCCTCAGGAAATACCATCAACTATAACTCCCCCAACTGTCACTAGGGAATAGGTCCTCAATGCTCTTTCTAAGGACAAGAGCACTGCATCAATGGGCCCAGACAATATCCCAGGCTGCCTTCTAAATAGCATGAAACATGACTTATCAGGCTCACTGGAATCATTATTTAACTGTGGCTTCCAAACAGTTTTCATGCCTCATGACTGAAGAACAGCAAGCATCATCCCTCTGCATAAAAGCAGGCAATCTGTGGAACCTGGAAACTACAAATTCATAAGTCTCACTAGTCTCATATGCAAAACTATGGAAAGAATTACCATGACAATAATCAATAATAACATAGGAAATCTACAGACACTGGCCCAACCCAGTGTCTGTAGGTTTCCTATGTTATTATTGATTATTGTCATGGTAATCAGTAATAACATAGGAAACCTGCAGACACTGGCCCAACACAGTTTAGTTTTATTAAGGGCAGGTCATGCCTACTTAACCAGATACAATATCCCACTCAGGCATTATTGATAAACTCAAGAGGTTAGGTATAAACCATTATGGCATCAGGTGGCTAGTTAGCCGGCTCACAGACAGGACCCAGGAAGTTAGAATTGGGGAATCCACCTCTGCAAAGAGGACAGTCATCCATACAGTGCACCAGAGATTGGTCCTGGAACTCCTCATTTTTGTCATCTACTTCTCTGAAATTAAGACTAACATCAAGAGCCTTTGGCTGACCAGATTTGCAGATGATTGCAAATTAGGAACAGGTATAGAATCCCCCACTGACACTAATGTTTGCTGTGAAGGGCTGACACAGACAAATAACTGGTGTCAGAGCCATGGACTAAAACTAAATTCCAAGAGCTGCATAATAGTATCCTTTGGAAATCCATCCACTCCTGGCAACAACCATTTTGAAAGCGCACTCCTAAAAATCAACCCAGTAGTCAGGGACTTGAGGACACACATAGATAGAAATCTAGCCTTTGACCATCGTGTGTCTATGGTAGTGAGTAAATCATTCTAGGCTGCACAACTTATAAACAAAGGTATGGTATCTAGGTCTAAGGAGGTCATTGTTCCACTGTATTCAGTACTCATCAGACCTACCTTTGAGTACAATGCCCCCTTTGTTATGTACCTAACCAGACACATCCAACAATTGGAATGTCCACAGAGTTTCCTCACTAAAAAATACAGGGCATACATAACATGTCCTGTGCAGACCATTTCAAAGCCCTATCCATGTATTCTGTCTCATACAGACTGTTGAGGGGAGATCTATGCCTGGCATGCAATTCATCTGCAGACCCCACTCTGATGGACCTTCTGCATATCTGAAAATCAAACAGAATTACCTGCTGTAAAGACTTAAACCTTAACTGTGATATAAATAGGACCTGCTAGAGAGACAGGTATGTATTCCAGTGATGGCCCCTTCTCAGAAACAGGCTGTCGATCATTGTGAAGCATAGTCCCTCAAAACCCAGCTCAAGTGTAACTTGGACAACTGGATGGAGAACTAGAAATTATCCCCTGGTTTGGCACCTATGTCTTAAATGGACAGTCACAGGCAGCCTGTAAATGAATCATCTCCCAGACCCTACTTGTAAATGTTTAATCTGTTAAGCCCTTGTTTAGATTTCAAAGAGCTGAGTAACAGAACTTGTCAGAAATTTGGGATGCATGGCTAGGGAAAAAACTGTTGTCCAAGGTTAAAAAGGAACAAATTCCAAACTGGAAAAACACCCTCCTCAACCTCAACAAGAAAATTAGATCACTAGTGAAAACCTTCAAAGCTAATTATGAATTAAAACAAAGGGAAACCACAAAGTCTTATTCAGTTACATCAGGAACCTCCATGGCAAACCCCAGGTTTGTTCCGAATTAGTACTTAACGGTACCACTTACACTGATCCTATTGACTTAGCCAACCTGCTAGCAGATGGGTTCAGTGCAAACTTCACCCCCCATCCCCCCAAAGGCTCATTCGACATCCCCGATACTTGTTCCGCACCTCACATCTCTGTAGATCAAGTGTTAAAGGCCCTATCCAAGGCAAAGAACACAGCTTCCATGGGACCTGATAGTATCCCAGGCTGTATTCTGCACCATCTCCAGCAAGAACTAGCTTTACCATTGAGCACCCTATTCAACCACAGCCTAAGTACAGGCTTCAGTCCAGCAGAGTGGAGAACTGCCATTGTCATCCCCTTGCACAGAGGTGGTGCCACTACTGACCCTGGAAACTATCACCCCATTAGCTTGACAAGTCTGATTTGTAAAGCCATGGAGCATATTATTATGGACCTCATAGACAAGGACATAGGCAATTTCCAAGCACTTGACCCCACCCAGTTTGGATTCGTCGAGGGCAGATCTTGCCTGTTGAACCTAGTTGACTTCTTTTATACTGTCACCAAGGCCCTATTACCTCTCTGTAGTCCTTCCTCATTAGGCCAATAATTGAGTATAATGCACCATTTGGTATGTACCTCTCCAAACACCTGCACCGACTGGAAAGGTCACAGAAATACCTCACAAAGAGAATCCATGGCCTTCAACACCTGTCCTATGTGAACAGGCTCAAATCACTATCACTCTACTCAGTATAGTTCAGATTGCTCAGCGATGATCTGTGTCTCACCTACAAGGCAATATTGGACCCTGCTCTACTACAGATGCTCCATATCCATAAGTCTAACTCCTCACGCATTACCCACTCAGAAGGCCTAAATATAATATGCGACATCAACAAAACCTGCTAGAGAGACAGGTTTGTCTCCCAGAGGCTGCCTCGTCTCTGGACTCGACTTCCCATACATGTCAAACAGAGTACCTCACTGACCCTCTTCAAGCATAACCTTGATGAGTGGATGGGAAACCACAAATTTGTCCCAGGGGTTCCTCCTGTGTCCCTCACTGACAGAGGTGATAGGTGCTGACCGAGTTTCTTTTTGGGAGGATAAACTCTTGGCTAGGCTTGTAAGGGCCCAAGGCCATTAGCCTAGTAACTTCTTATGACCCTATGATCCAGTGGTCATTAGCCTAGTACAGACCTATAAACCTATAAAGACAGTCTCATTAATGTTGGGGTGGTACCACAAAGCCTGACAGTGAAGATAACTGACTTGTTGTCAGATATAACCATGGATGAAGAGATACATGGCAGCTTGTAAGCAGTAAAATGTCAAGGATGGGGTGAAGGGAGGGCAAAGTATTAGGGGGCATGATCCAGAGTTCCTGACTTTTATTCTGTACCAAAATGCTGGTACAGAAAGGCACTTCATATAGCAAGCTGACTGGCTTTTTTTTTTTTTTGCTCTTCACTAAAGAGCTGAGGAGATGTGGATTGCCTGTAGGAAGCCTATATATTTAGAGAATATAAATATGTTACAGTAAGAAAAATGTGCGATTGGGCTGGTGAACTCAAGCGGTGCTGTGAGGCAATGGCCAAGGGGACACCAAGTTTATTCATATTTTGTCAATACCAACATAACTGAGCAAAGTGCAGTTCCAGGCTATGCCAAATGCTAAGACAGAGAATGGTGGAACAGCCTGGTATGGCAGATGGTGGGGAATATGCAACAGCAAGCAAGTATCACTGGTTCACGTCATGAGGATGGTGGACAGGTTATGGATCCTATGGAGGGACCCAGCACAGAAACAATGATTTATAGGATCATGGCATCATAGGAGGTTACTAGGCTATCGACCCGGAGGTCATTTCAAGCCAACTGTTTCATCCCAATGTAACACCACAGATACCCTAGTCAATACCCAGGATTGTATTTAGTAATGACTGCCCATGTCCATGAGGGTTGTGGCCACTATCCCCAGTAAGAATTTTCAGTGTCCCATCAACTCATATAGGTTCCTTTTGAACAGTGTCATAGAGGTGCTCTGATTTACATGAATTGGCAGCCTAGACACTGGGAGACAAATCTGTCCCTCCAGCAGGTCTTATTCAAGTCATAGGCCATATTTAGGTCCCTAGAATGGATAGATCTAGTCCAGTTTGATTTATGGATGTGCAGCAAATTCATCAGGTTTGGGTCACAGATTGCTCTGTAAATCAGACATAAGTCTCCCCTAAGACGTCTATACTATACTGAGTATATTGACAGGGACTTTAGTTGGTCTGTGCAAGGCACATGCTGGAGTCTTTTGATCATCTTAGTTAGAAACCTCTGAGGTCTCTCCAATTGCTGCAGGTGCTTTGTACAGTACATGCAGAAAAGGGCATTATACTTAATTATGGGCCTGATTAGTGATGAGTATAGAGGGTTTATAACCTCCTTTGTTCTAAAAGCCATGCCTTTGCTAATCAAGTGTGCTATGTAGAAAGCCTCCTTTATGACGGTAGACACATGGTGGTCAAAGTTAAGTTCACATTCTACTTGTGATCCCAGATCTCTTACCACTTTGTAGGTACATAAGGTATTGTTGTTAATTTGATAGTGTGAAGGGACATTGTTTTACCAAAGGGAATGATGATGCATTTGTTTGCATTCAGTTTGAGACTGTGACTAAGACACCAGTCACTGGTCTGTGTAAGACCCTCCTGAAGTATACTGACATAATTTCGGGATTCAGTAATTGCTCCCAGTTTGCAATTGTCCACAAACTTGGTCAGCCACAGCCCCTTAGTTTTGGCCTGAACTTCTGAGAAGTGTATACTAAACAGTAGGGGGCCAAGCACTGACCCTTATTGCACCCCACTGGTGACAGGTCTGCTGGTTGATGTGGAGTCATCCACTTTGATAGTATGTGACTGGTTTGTGAGCCAGTTGGCCACCCATCTTACAACAAAGGGGTTTACATTCAGTTTACGAAGTTTACCGGTAATGCTAGAGTGTGGGATTGTGTCAAAGGCCTTTGTCAAGTCAAGGTATGCTGTGTGCACAGATTTGCCCCCTTAAATGGTCCTGGTCACATTGTCAAAGAAATCCACCAGGTTTAGCAGGCAGGATCTGCCCTTGGTGAAGCTGAATTGGGTCGAATCGAGTGTTTGGAGGTCACCTATGTCTTTATTTATGAGGTCCATGATGATACATTCCATGGCTTTACAGATGAGACTGGTCAGACTTTATGAGTCTATAATTCCCTGAGTCTGTTTCTAAGCCACCTTTGTGGAGGGGAATAACTGTTAGTTTTGAAGCAGTGACCACAGTGAGCATGATGGTGACAAAAGACTGGATACAGAGGCACAAGTTCTTTACAGACAATGACTCTACAACAACTGAAGAGTTTAAGGAATCATGTAAAGTGTGGGGCAGAGAAAAGAAAGAATGGACAGCAAAGGCTACTCAAGAATCAAGGTAGCTATGAAAAGAACTAAAGGCAAGGGGGCAGGTGACTCAACTGAAGGGGAAAAAGGGGGGAGGGGGTCAAAATCCACTTGGGGAGGATAAACTGTAAATGTACCGAACATTCAGTCTCAAAGGCTGTGCGTCCTTGCTAGGGCAGTTAAGAAGGAATATGCCAGCATAAAAGCACAAAGCATTGTCTGTCAGTTAGTGCAGAGGACTAAAGCTCTGAGCTGTTAATGAGCTGCTTGCTTCCTGTGGCCAGAGTACAGAGTTTGATTCCTGTGAAATGGTGAAAGGTTTGATTCCTTTCACCGTTATCTGCATACTGTGGAGCTCTGAACAAGTCACTTATCCAGACAGTGTTCCTAGGTCACCCCCTGAAAAAAGAAAGTTGTGGGTTTACTTGGTCAACCATAACATGTGCCCAAGTCACTCCTGAAAAGGGACAGCTATGTCCATTGGGCTTACCTGGTTAATAAATAGGTAAAATAAAAGAGTTGGAGGAAGTTAGCAGCCACCAAGTACTATGGTCAGGTATGGAAGCATGTAATCCTCAGATATTATGGGACAATCAGCCACCAAAATTTTAGTTAACTAAAAAAGTTAAGCAGCAAATTGTCATTGGGAAGTATGTGGATGCATTTTCTTTATGGAACGGAGTACAGGACAAAGACAGGGACAAGGACAAAGGTGCTGAATACAAGGTAGAACAGAAAAGGCAAATTATGGTAAGAAGGAAATGAGAGAATTGAGCTACTGAGTTTTCCATCAATGTAAAGTTTCATGGTGAGAGAAATCCAAAGAGAGCAGTGAATATCTGGACACATTTCATCAAATTAATGACTGTGCGACTTCCAAAAGGGGGTTTTGAAATGGATACACTATGATGAGGCTTATGCAAGAATCAGGCAGACATATTTGATAAGACCGTGATCATAGATGATTATGATTGTTGATTATTGTTTGATATTATTATTATTATTCTGTATTTCATATCAATAATCATGTGCACTTGAATATATGACTTGAAGGCATTTTAGAAAAACATTTATATATAAAAAAATACTGTGTGATTTCTTTAAGACTCGATTGATGAATTAATGAATTAAGTTAATAGAATAATTAGTGCTAATCAACATGATTTTTATGTATAAATACTGTTGGTAGCACATTGTATTTATGATCCTTTGAAGGCGAAAGGCCGAGGTACCAGATCGCAATAAAGAAGAATTACTGGTTTTGGTGTTGGTTTGGTTTTGTGAACCGTGGTCATAGATGGACCTCACACTGTATGATGGATAGAATCAAGAAGAGAATATTTACAACATTCTGTGGTATGCCAGACAGATAATTCTCAACTAGGGATAATGTCAGTCGCCCTGCTAGACAGGGGTCCAGGAAAGTAAATACTGTGGGAAGAAATAGCCAGGGAATTGTTATGGCTAGGCTTGTATAGGCCCTAGGGCCAATAGCCTAGTACCAACCTATGAACTTATGAACAAGGACATCTAGTAGTCATCTACCTGGGTGATTAATGAAGGCCCTGGCTGCTAGCAAAAGTGGAAGGGGGAGCAAGGAGATGTTTTTCTTACAGTTTCAGCCAGTTCACCAAACCATTCACAAGTGAATTGCATCACCAATAACTGGCATTCAGAAGACCAAATCATCCCATGAAAACCTTCTTTATGGTAGATGCCTAGTCATCCTAGGGACAGAGATGCAATCCTAGTTTATCTCCTGACTCTATTAAGAGGGGACATTTTAAACAAAAGGGTGAGAGGGTACTAAATAGGGAGGTTGGGTACCCTAATAGGGAGGTTACACCAATGCAGCTATAATGCCATCCAGCAGCAGCAGTGGGTTTTAGGACACCAACTAAGATGAATAAGAAAAGTAGGGGAGCAACATGCTATTTGAATTAGAAATAGAAAGAGCAGACATAGTATGGGCAAAGTTGGGAAAAGAAATTAGTGCAGAGGAAACTAGCAGGCCCATTTATTAAGCCACCTACTCAGGAATTCAGAATATCACCAGTAGAGCTGGACCCAAAACAGATAGGTGAATCCCAGTTTATTCATCACCTGTCATACCCAGAAGGGGAATCAGTGAATGACTACACAGATGACAATGAAACATTAGTCTTTTGCTCATCCTTTGATAAAGCAGTTAGAAAGTTCAAGGGATGGGTAAGAGTGCACTCGTGGCAAAGGTAGACATTGAGTTGGCATTCAGGCTTCTTCCCATATGTCAAGATTATCAAGGCTGGTTAGGCATGAAATGCAATGGGCAAAGCTATATGGATAAGTGTATGCCTGTGGGTTATTAGATGTGTGAAATGTTTAAGGAATTTAGTACTGTTTTGAATTATATAATAGTACAAAGGGTGGTCAGGGAAAACAGTTCATTAGTTGGTTGACTTTCTTTTTGTAAGGAGGCAAAACACAGAAATACTAATGGACAGTGGGAGTTTTATGCAATTATATAGGGATATGGGAGAGCCTTTAGCAGGAAAAAAGGATGAGGGCACTGCCACAAGACTTTCATTCTTATGTCTTGAAACATATAGTACGGCAGGATTACACAAATTGCCAGAAGATGATATTTATAAGCAACACACAGCACTGAGCAAGCACAAAATGATAGTCGAACAAAAGTTAGCATTAAATGAGCTGCAGGGACTAACAAGTCTACTAAAATGTTCCTGCAAGCTTATCCCAGTAGACAGATCCTTTATGTAATTTTGCAGTAAAGGGATCAGGATGCACAAAACTGCACAACAGAATTAGAATTATAAAGCACAAGAAAATGAATCTGGAAATATGTCTCAGTTTTCTTCAGTTTTTCAGTGTTATAATATCATGGCAAGAATGCAGAAAAATAACAGTTAGAACATTTTAAAGATTCAGCAGAGGCCACAGGTTTTAGAGAAGAGTTTAACTGCTCTTGGTTGAGCTCAACATGCACAGTTAAAGTACAGAATGGACAAAGGATCATAGAGTCTGCATGTCCTCCCAGGGTTCGTGTGGGCTTCCTTGAGGAGCTCTGCTTTCCTCCCACATTCCAGAAACATGCAGTAGGTGCACTGGACACTCTAATTGGCCATAGGTGTGTGTGTGTGTGTGTGTGTGTGTGTGTGTGTGTGTGTGTGTGTGTGTGGTGTGGAAGGCTTACCACGGGAGGGCTAGCCACCCAGTGGTGTAAACTTTGGCTCAAGATGATTTGCCACTGTTGAAGTGACACCCCGACCCCATGTGCAAAAATGGGAAAAATGGGTGGATGGATGGATAATAGCATTGAAGTTGTGGGTGATTAGACTAGGAGCGGTATTGATAGGCTTAACTCAGATAATAGAGATGTGACTTGCTGTATAAATAATCAACTAGGAGGAAAAGGGGGTTATGGGTGGGCTAATGAGGTATTTTACTCTCAGATGTTTAACATTAAATGTGACTGTCAGAGCTCAATATGTGCAAGGCCTAGATAAGCTATTGTCAGATTCCTTTTTTCATGTACAGTGGACCCGATTCAGGACTTTGACACCAGTGCCACAGCAGGTACCATTTCATTTATAGGCATTGTGGGAACCATGAGCAGATGAGAACAGCAGATAATTATTAATTCCTTTAATACGTGACCTAGGCTAATGTTATGAGTGGGAAGTGTAGCATTTTTTATAAACTAGAACATCTCAAGGATAGACAGCAATACAGTCTGTACCAGGTGGGCAGATTTGGGTTTGCATCATTGATATGAAGGGCTTCAGATGGTGATGATGGAATGCCAGGAGTCACTTTGCAACTCTATACTGATCACATAAAGTAATGGGATAGGGAGATTTAGTGAATTAATTTATCATAAGTAATATGTTTAGGGGCTGAGAAAGGGAATCATGAAGTATTCCGGAGAAGAGGCATCTCATCAGGTCCACAGTACAGCAAGCATTGTGGGAAGCTTTCCTTGCGGTCTGTGCAAATAAATATGAAGTGCTGCTGTTCAGAGACTGATTTTAACTGCTTTTTGTGGGATGTTCAGATGGCCAGAGTTAGTACAAGCCAAACAGGTAAAAGAGCAACCAATAAAAATGCATCAGGGAGATGTTCAAGTTTTACAGGAACGGATCTGTATATGTATTTTTGGGTCAAAGGCATATCAAGAGGCACACAACTGAAGCCATTGTGCTTAGTTTTCATTTCTGTAGCTTTCTTAACTGAGTAATACAGTAAAATAAATAAATAAATGTATGCATACATGTATGTATTCATGTATGTGTCATTTAATGGTTTGCCTGAATCTTAATAGAATGGACTATATAATGGATATCTGTTAAATAGTGGATAGTAATAAATGAATAAATGCATAAATATATGCGGGGTTGACAATCAGCTAAAGTAAGTATGTGCTACTTTAAAATATCTTGTTTTATTACTTAGGACAGAGCTGTGCCTGATTTCAGACAATGGTAGATCTTGGTGCTGCAACTATAGAAAACTACTGGATGGGATATGCTCACCCTTTGCCAGTGATGAAATAGCTTGCATTGTCCCTGGGCAGGGTAAAGCACTTAGTTACCAGATTGCCCCTCCAAGGTTTGCAGTATTTAAATATAGAAAATGTACAGCTGAAAGTGGAGAACCTCTGAATTTCTGTATTAGAATGTATGTATATGTTAAGTCGAAGTTAGGCCTTATCCTTTTAACCTAGAATTAGTCTCACTAAGAAATCTGAAAACTAATACACCTCTAAGGCTTGAGGAGGTCTATACCTTACCATATTCCTACTTTATGGTCCTGACTAAAGCTAGGCAAAATGTTAGAAACAACTATGGCATTAACAAATGACCCTGGACATTCAAGGAAATAGATGCAGGAAAAAAAGCTTCTAATTTTAAAAGCAATCCTAGGCAAGTACGACATTGAAACATCAAATTTTACATTTTGCAATGGACTTGAACATTTTAACCAAGATTTGTGGAACTAAAGAGGCAGTACCTTTTTAAACACAGGACCTTAATTGAGCTCATCTGAGAATTCCGACATAAGTGAAGAATTTTATCCAAAGGGGATGTCTGCATTGAATATTCTCACAAAACCTTTCATCTGTTTTTATGGCTGTTATCTGATTCTGATCTGTCTGCATTCCTAAAAGAGATTTAATCTGGGGCAAGTCTGTTTTCTAGTTTCTGATAGTTCTGGGAGAAATCCTGACTATGCAGGGAGGTTTTGACTCCATCATGTTTTAAATTGTTTATGTTTTCTTTCTCTTTGAATCTGTGCATTTATATGTACAGTTGTGAACTGGAGTAGATGAATAACCTTAAGTAAAATATTTTACTGCTTATATATTATTTGTGAGAACCTGGCTTATAATGTGAATGCTGATAATTAATAGTAAAATTAGGTGTTAAAGCTGTTCATGGTGTACATCATCCAAACACAGAAGGATTTATTCAGGCTGCTAGAATAGGGCATATAGCTAGGTTTGACATATATCTATCTTCTGCACTTAAACCACAGGGTATGTATGGAGTTCCTGGCACACTTCCCAACTCTCTCAGTGACCACTCCCCCATCTATGTCCATAGGTACTCACAATAATCACCCAAAGAACACCTCTACAAATCCACTTCAAACCACACAAATTTAACTCTACACTGTCCAACATCAACTGGACCTTCCTTTATAACTGCCCCATAAATGATGCTGTAACTGCCTTCAACAAAATATTTCCAGACATATTAAACACCATGGCCCCATCTGGAAAAATTAGAGTAAAATCAAACTGTGGCCCCTGGCTCACCAAGCAAACATGCTCTATTATCCACCAGAGGGACACTGCCTGGAAAAGCTGGGTCACAAATAACCCCCCCCCCACACACGCACACACACACACACTCCAACATTATAAAGAACTCAGAAACAAGTGTAAAAATTGATCATTAATGATAAAAAATCATTTTTCATTTCCAGCCATTGCAGCCCATATGCCAACCCCAAGAAATTCTGGTCCACCATAAACACAATCCTCCACCCCAGTACCCCTCCCAACCCCTTTCCCCTCAATACTACAACTGAAACTGCTGCTCTCTTAATTACTTTATAGAAACAATCCAAAACCTAACAACATACTCCCAAAGCCTCTTCTCTGCCTTCACCCCACAGCCCTTCTTCTTCTAATATCCTTTCCTTACAAGCTGTTCCCACTGCCTTTATCAAATTCCAACTAAATAAACTCAAACTCTGCTCTCCTCTGTAGACAATTTGCCCCCCTTCCTTAAAATTGCTGCCAATTCAATTGCCTTCCCACATAAATGCAACATAAATCATCTTTCACTATCACCTTCCTTAACAATACCATCATCAGACCTGAACCACATACTAAATTACTTTGTGACACCATAGATGATGAACTAAAATTTGATTTACATATCAATCAATGCATAAAGAAAACCCACCAAAAACTTGGCTTCCTGTACCATAATCATAGATTTCTTTCTCCCTCCTCCAAACCTTCCCTAGCCACATCTCTCCTTTTACCCTGTCTTCTGTATGCTGCTCCCGTCCGTACTAACCTCCAGTCAACTCTTCTCAGCAAACTAGAGCAAACCTATAACCAAATGGCAAAGTTTGCCTCCAATCTCCCCTATAAATCCCACCACTGTCTTGCCCTGAAGTCTCTGAAATGGCCCAAATTCCCCCAAACAACTGCTCCTTCCTTAATATACTTCCTGCCCCTCTACAAACCCAGGAAAAATATAGGGACTTCACTATACAAATACTCAGTAGCCCACTCCTGAAACTCCCTCCCACATAATATAAGAAACATCCTTCATAAGTCCCAGTTGAAACTTGAACTTAAACACTATCTCCTAAACACCTGGTCCTCTCCCTGTCAAGCTCCAACTTGATTCTAGCTGCCCCCTTCCTAAATCCACTCTCTTCTCTCACATCTCTCTCTCTCTGTCCTCTGTTTCCTCCTAAATCTACTCTCTTCTCTCATATCTTTCTCTTTCCTCATTTCCTGCTCCTCTCCATAGTGCTAATACTACAACACACCAACACCCCACTTCCTTTAAATAAATCTCTACATCCAGACTTACTTGTTGCTACTGTATAGATACACACTTAAACCTGTACATAAATGTTATATACGTCTTTTGGCTTTTCCCGGTTAGGGGTCGCCACAGCGGAACTCCGGTCCGCTAATGATTGGCAGTAGATTTTTACATGCTGGCTTGCTGGGCCTAACGCACAACCTTCAACGAAGGAATGTCCATTCACGCATATCGACACACAGAAGATGCTCTAACTGATAATCGAACATGCAACGTCTAACTGTGAGGCGACAACGCTACCGCAGCACCAACACCGCAGTTACAAACCTGTACATAACTGTTAAATTGATTATTTTCACTTTGTTGTATAGTTATCTTGTTATATGTCATCTGTGATATAAATGTTTGTCTTGAATGATTGTAATTGTAACTGGAGCTTTTCTCCTCGGGTCTCCACTGAAAATGGGCCTTTGGCTCAGCTGGACCAACTCGATTAACAAATGACAGTAAATAAATACAATAAATAAAGTCTTACAATCCACTTCAGATCTTTAAGTTACTCTAGTGTAATTTCTTTGAACAGGGTAATCTAATACTGGAATATGTAACAGCTCCTGTGGTTTCTGTGTCAGGGTGTTCCTTTGGCTGGTGAGCGTAAACCAGCAAAAAGTCAGCAATAACTCCAAGTTCAAACAGATTCAACTTGTCCTCTTGATGTGTGTGTGCATGTGTGTGTGAGTTTGCATATGTATGCCTGTGTGCTGCACTGCCTGTTTGTACATGTGTGTGTGAAAATGTGCAAGTGTTTGCACGTTTGTGTCTTCGCATCAGTGTATCCATGTGTGTGTCTGTGTGTGTATATTCATTTGTCTTAGTGTAGTTTTGTGTGTGTTTCTGTCTGTCTCACGGCAGCATGTCTGTGTGTATTTATGTGTGTGTTACATATCTAGTTGTGTGTTTTGCACTGTGGTGTGTGTGAAAGTCTGAAAATGTGCGCCTGTCTGAGTATGTGTGTGTCTGTTTGTCTGTGTATCTGTGTCTGTATATGTTAAAGAACAAGCCATCTTGCTGGCACTGAGATATTGCTGCACAAATAGGAGCACCGGTCACTACTGCCATCAATAAACTGGTGTGTATTGATTATAAAAAATGTGGTATGCATATGTGGAAAGTGACCATCTTAGGGACTGTACTCAAATTCAGCAATATTCCTAACATATTCATAGAACACTAGCTGGCCTAGAACTGTTTTGTTCTCAGTGTGTCTCCAAAGCTCGTTCTCCCCTCATTCCTTTCCTTCAGGATATGCATGTTAAGTTCCTTTAGTCTTTACCTTCCCATGCCATCTGCTGTATATCATACATTATTATGGTTGCACTCCTATGCCCAGCCTCAGCTCTGTCTATCCATCTATCTATCTGTCGATCTATCTATATGCAGAGAGGTGGTCTCTACAGCTACACACAGTACTTAGGTACATTAAATGGTCCTTATATATTGCCTAATATTACATTTCCATTATGTGAGTACTCATATAATTGCTATGGCATATCTTTGTTAAAGGTATTAGACATTATTTTATGTAGTGTTACTACACCCTTATCATCCCTGCTTGAATCATGAACTTAATGTCTGAAACAACTTACTAGAATAGCCAAGCAATCAAAGCAACAAGTCTATGAGATGCAGTCAGTATGTGGGCACAGATTAGAGTACTCATAAAAACCTATAATACATAAACTCTGCCCTGACAGCATCTGAAGTCGATGTCTGAAAATTCCAAAAGGCAGCTGTCAGCATATCTCCGACATCTGTCACTCAGAAATATGATCTTACTCACACAACACTAACTTTTGTCTGTGTAATCAAAATGAAAAAATGCAAAACTGTAGTGACTGCAATAGTCACCATTTGATTACATTTATAGAATCATAATTCAATGCAGCAGATTTTTTAAGAGTGTAACATTTACTCACAAGAAGAAGAAGAAGAAACACTTTGACTATAATGCCACATCACAAGTTATTTTCATGCTTCTGTAAGAGGGTAGATGCTTGGGCAGAAATAGTAACGTGGAAAACTAAAATATTTGCTGACTATATTTCACAAAGAGATTTATTTACCATCATACAAAATGCTATCAAGCTGACACCCCTTCTGCAAAAATTAACATTTTTCAAATCTGTCTTTAAATTTACTGATTCTTAGTAACTGGGTCGTGCATTATGTATAAATCAAAACTGTTTTTTTTTTTTTATTATTTATTTATTTATTTATTGACATTTGATAACCAAGAAAGTCTGTCTGGGTAGGTGCCAATTGTCAGTGGAGGCCACGGCAGAAAAGCTCCAAAGTATTGTAAACACATTTTTAAGAACAATAATTTTACAATCTTCAGAAATAATACAAATAAAATAAAAAAAATGTTCAGTTTAATTAGATAACTATTTTGTTAATTTTATGTTAGCAGTTTAACTTAGTTAACAATTATTGTTCTTCTTTAAATATAGACAGATAGATGGAGAGCTATAGAGCTGAAAATGCCTTTCACATATTGCGTTTTGTTCATTTTTCAGTCAATTCTAATTCCTTTTTGTATGTGGGAGATTCCATTTTCATTAACAAAAAAATCAGATTTGAATGTAAGCAGTTAATTGCTGATTTTAAACCATGCTGAAGAAGGTTTGTAATACTAATATAAAGACAAGATTTAAATACCAGCCAACCAGATGAGCTGAATGCCTGTCTCTGTTGTTTAATTTTTAAATAGACTGCACCCATTACTTGATAAACAGAACTAAGATGCAGTCTCACTTTAGGTTGTCACTGCCCTCCCTTCAACCTACCCCACCCCCAGCGCTTCCCCAAGCAAGTCACAGGAAGCACAAGTGAACAGTCATGGTCAGACATATGCTGCTTGTCTGTTGTCTGTTACTTGACTTGTGCTCCTGTTTTTCAGAATACTGGCAGGGGGCATCTGGGCTTCAGTGCCGTCATCAGCAAAAGGCTGATAAAGGAACTGGAAGCTGACGTGCACTATCAGCATAAATATTCAAAAAGATCTCTTTAAAGCTGAATTAAAAGTGGGTGCGTTCTGTACCATCAGTTCACCGTTTAAACTCTTGGTGAAATGTTCATTCAGTGCTGGAGGCTAGTGCTTTCTTCATGAATAATCTGAAGGTCCAAAAAGCTTTGTCAACAGTAGGACATCTGTTTAATTATTCTGATCTTTCCATTCAGATTTTGTGTAAATTGGTTTATGAGCCGAAGGAGTAATTTGTTTTATGGATGTATTGAATGGTTGAATGAGAAATGAAAATGTAGATGATCCTTGGGGAGGGGCTGGCCATTTTTTAGAGTTAGTTACTAAGTAGCTCTTTTTTTTTTTTACCTGAAATACAGGTAACCATTCTTTTAACAAAGTTTTCCTTTTGTGCAACAAATTGTTAGGAGTTTGTTCGGGTTTATTGCCTTTCAAAAAGACCAAAATACAGATGATAATATAATGTACAAATCAGAGGTATTCTAAAGGTGTTCACCGTGTAACTTTGTTGGGACTGATTGTTGAGTTCAGAAATATATTTATTAACTGTGCATTTATCAGCCAAGCTATTGCTATATAAAATGCAACAATGACTACACAAAGCCCAACAGGGAAAGATGAGTATACCGTTAATTACCCACGGTTGGCGTGGTTTGGTCCGAGGGCGAAGCCCGAGGGACCAAACAGCCAACCGTGTAGCATTACCCACACCCAGAAGTGGTTATTGCTATTATGACATTATTTAAGAAATTAGATTCTTTTCTTAAATAATGGCATAGTATAATGCCTGTTTACTGCCCTTCCGCAGATGTCTGGCATCCGGCAGTTCTGATGTACAGCGCTCGCGGTACATCAGAGTTGTGGAAAGCAAGATCTCCGTTGTTTTTTGTTAAATGAGTTTAACATCAACGGAGATGTCCGTTTCGCTTATGTTAAACTCATTTAACATAAAAAGCAACGGAGATCTTGCTGCACTTTTTTCTGTCTCGCTATGTTAAATGGGTTTAACATGAGACAGCTTTAAAATAAGCAATCTCCGCTTATTTAAATGTTAAACCCATTTAACATAGCGAGTTATACTAATGGAAAAAAGTCCGGGGGACCGGACCTTTTTCCATTAGTATAACTCGATTTACAACGGGCACGCTGGCCAATCAGCGTGCACGTTTTGGGGGGGGGGTCATGGTATAATAACATTCTAAACATAACAGAGGCATGTAAACAGATGGATGGTCACAATAATATTCCACTGTTATTTCTGTTTTATATATATATATAGCCATTTAGGCAATTACACAATAAATAAAGTGTTAAGATTCAGCTATAGTCAAACTGAGCACACACACATACAAACAAATTCATATTTATATACAGTGGATATAAAAATTTTCACACCCCTGTAAAAAATGCCAGGTTATTGTGAAATAAAAAAATGAGACCACAATAAATCATTTCAAAACTTGTCCCACCTTTAATGTGACCTATAACCTGTACAATTCAATTGAAAAACAAATCTGTTAGGGGGGGATAAAAAACATACAATAAGCTGGTTGGATAAGTGTGCACACCTTTAAACTAATACTTTGTTGAAGCACCTTATGATTTAATTACAACATTCAGTCTTCCTGAGTACACACCTGCCATCAATTAAAAAGACTCTGATTAACCCAATTAAAGTTCAGCTGTCCTAGTAGGATTTTCCTGACATTTACTCAATTGCGTGCTACAGCAAAAGCCATGGTTTACAGACAGCTTACAAAGCATCAAAGAGATCTCATTGTTGATAGGTATCAGTCAGGAGAAGGGTACAGAAAATGTCCATAGCAATCGATAGACCATGGAACACAGTGAAGACAGTCATCAAAAAGTGGAGAAAATATGGGACAACAGTGATGTTGCAAAGAACTGGACGTCCCTCAAAAAGTGATGAAAAGACAAGTCAAAACACTGGTCAGGGAGGCTGCCAAGAGGCCTACAGCAACATTGAAGGACCTGCAGGAATTTCTGGCAAGTACTGGTTGTGTACTACATGTGACAACAATCTCCAATATTCCACATATGTCTGGGCTATGGGGTAGGGTTGCAAGATTGAAGCCTTTTCTTACACAGAAAAACATCCAGGCCCAGCTAAAATTTGTAAAACAATACATCACGTCTCCCAAAAGCATGTGGGAAAATGTGTTAAAGTCTGATGAGACTAAGGTTGAACTTTTTGGTCACAATACCAAAAGGTACGTTTGGCGCAAAAACAACACTTTGCATCACCAAAAGAACACCATTCCCACAGTGAAGCATGGTGGTGGCAGTATCATGCTTTGGGGTTGCTTTTCTTCAGCTGGAACTGGAGCTTTAGTCAAGGTGGAGGGAATTATGAACAGTTCCAAATACCAGTCAGCTAGAAAGCTGAAGATGAAGAGGAATTTCACCTTTCAACACGACAATGACCCCAACCATACATCCAAATCAACAAAAGAATGTCTTCACCAGAAGAAAATTAAAGTTTTGGAATGGCCCAGAGAGCCCAGACCTAAATCCAATAGAAACTCTGTGGGGTGACCTGAAAAGGGCTGTGCACAAGAGATGCCCTCGCAATCTGACAGATTTAGAGCACTTTTGCAAGGAAGTGTGAGCAAATATTGCCAAGTCAAGATGTGCCATGCTGCTAGACTCCTACCCAAGAAGACTGAATGCTGTAATTAAATCAAAAGATTTATTTAATTTATTTATTTATTTATTAACATTTGTTAACCAGGATTGTCCAACTGGGCTTGTGGCCCATTTTCAGTGGAGACCCGAGGAGAAAAGCTCCAATAATACAATTTTAAACAATATTGATATAATAGCAGTTATAGCAAAATGATTCACATATGTTGGGATACATGCATAAAGTTAAAGTTGCATTAAGAAGAAGCTAAGTAACAATTTTACATTGATATAGTTCAATAGGTCAACAATTAACATTTTTTATTTGTATAAAATTGTGCAAATGCATAGTAGACACATTGGAGAGAGAGAGGTGTAATGAGGTACTAAGTATGGTCCTTTTGAGGGTACATAAAGGGAAGGAAGACAAGGTGGTGTCATGGCAAGGGCAGGTTCTGGAATTGAGAAAATAAGCTTTTAGTTTATTTTTACAGTGTGAGGTGTGGGAGATTGAACGTAAGTCAAGGGGAAGTTTGTTCCAAGCATGGGCAGGGGGGTGTTTGTAGAGTAGTTTGCCTACTGACCTTTTTGGGTGGTAGATATCAAGTAATTGTTAGTTAGAGGTACGGAGGGTCCGGGATGGGATGTAGATGGAGACTAAGGAAGATAGAGATGGACAGAAGGAGGGTTTATAAAGAACAGAGTGTAGCATATGAAACTGATAAGATAGCAGAAACTGGGGAAGTTCAAGCCACTGAAGATAGTTTAAAGAAATGCAGTGGTGTGAGTTGTATGGGGAGTTAGTAATGAATCTGGCTATTTTATGGTAAGTCTGTTGCAGTTTGTTCTTCAACAAAGTATTAGTTTAAGGATATGCACACTTATGCAACCAGCTTATTGTACATTTTTTTATTTTTTATATTTTCCCCTAACAGATTTGTTTGTTTTTAAATTATAGGTCACATTAAAGGTGGGAAATTATATCACAAAAATCTGGCATTTTAACCGGGATGTGTAAACATTTTATATCCACTGTATGTATGTGTGTGTGTGTGTATGTATATATATATATATATATATATATATATATATATATATATATATATACACACACACACACACACACACACACACACACACACACACAAATACAGTATATATAAAGTATATATAAATAATATGTGCAACAGGAGGATTTACAAGTGCCCAAATTTCTCTTATACAGTGTGTGTGTGTGTGTGTGTGTGTGTGTGTGTGTGTGTGTGTGTGTGTGTGTGTGTGTGTGTGACAGCATTCTGTCCAGGATTGTCTCCCTGACTTATGCTCATTGCTTGAATATTACACTGATACTGATTTTACCACTTGCTTTCCTGTTACAGATGTAATCTTTGAAGGGAGCAGTTTCGTCATATGATCAGGATTGTGTCTTTAAGGTCCTACTGGGCTCAAAGGCAGCATCATGGCCTGGACATGGTCATCAAGAGATTCCACCTTTGACATACAGCTTTTCATTTAGAATTCACATGTTTCAGCACAAGTTCCCCCCAAACTCTGAGGCAACAGCACTGATTAGCCACCCTCTACAGGTATAGCTTTTGCCATACAAGTATGGCAATGATCATTACTCTTTCTTCAGGTATAGCACAAGTCACCTGTCTTACTTGGCAACTTACTCATCTACCATTTCATCATAGCTCAGCCGTCCTGTTGTGAGTAGTATGCCTTTCTTGCATTCCCATACTGATTATGTACACTAGTTACAATTTATTATAATGTTTTTATTTACAGTATATAGCCAATGTGATAAAACTCATTCAGTAAGGTTTAAACATGATGCAGTGTACCTGATTGCTAACTAGTAAGATGGAAGCATTTATCCAGTGTCTTGAAGTAAGTATGTTTTGCCTTTTTGCTGAAGGCTTTGAATTATTCCAGTGTCTCCTGGGATGGTATATCATTTGGGATGTGATTCCATGTGTCAGGGACCAGTTTAAAAAATGCCCATTCACCTACAGCTGTTCTACAGTGAGGTATGAGGATGTTAATGCCCCCTTCTGTGGACTCACTTGAGAGATTATGTAGGGGGTCATTATTGGAGATCTAATGGGGGAGACAAAATCCATGGTGGATCATTTTATAAATCACAGTATCTAATATGCATGTTGACGTGGCTGATATTTGCAGCCATTTGACTCTACTTATAATGATACAGTGTGTGTTGTTTATACAAAGCAGAACAAAGCAGGACATTTCATTCTCTGCCTATTTGTAATGTGTGGGTAGTTATAGCTGAGTGTAGTGACAACAGAATAAGACCAGCTGAGTGTAGTGACAACAGAATGAGACCATCTTCCAGTCTGTGTATGAGAACATTTCTTGCTATTGCTTGCCGGAGTATGGGAGCTTGTTGGAGTATGGGAGACAGAAGGTGGAATAGCAGAGTTTTAGATGAGTCAAGGTTTTGGAGACTATTGATTCTGTGTGTGGTGGGGAGTAAAAGAATGGCATCGAGTGGAGTCTCTAGATATTTTTGTGTAGTAACATTTGGTATAATATTTTCAGCATAGTCTTTTACTGTAATTGCAGTTCTTTTTTTTCTGCATGACAAATAACAGTTGGGTTATCAAGTGACTCCACTGTTGACCCAGTTACATGTGGACATACAGTGTCCAGTCTTAAAACTTGTGGCTGCCCCCTTCAGTCATCTGTTTAAATCACTTGTTTTGTACTGGTCTTCACACATCAGATTTCAGTAAGTCCAACGAGGACCTTGAATTCTGATTCAGAAACAACACTTGTGGCATTAACCTGATGGTTTTATGTACTGCATTTCAATATGAGAGAAAAGTCTTTCATTGCATTTTGTGTTAGTGGCCATAACAGATTTGTAGTGCATATAGCATGGTGATTACACTCCAATATCCAGAAAAAGACAAACCAGTTAAGCACTAAAGTGTCACGTGAGACCCAAACTTAACAAATGTTAAACACCCCCGGCTAAAGTTGTTAAGGTCAGGTCACGTATTAGGCAGAAAAATCTGCCTGTACTGACCAGCAGATGACAGCGGTGGAACAAAAGATTTGTTTCTGCCTGCTGTCTGCAGGAATAAAGTGTTGCTTCCTCCAATAAACTTAAAAACTAGCTAGAATTACAAGATGTGTGTTTACCTGCATTTTCCAAAAGACGCCAACTCTGAAACTCAAATGTATGTCATTATTTAGTGACTTTAATCCTCAGTGGTTTGTCCAGAAATCACAGATTGTATGAGGAACAGACCAAAAGTACGAAACAAAAACTTGGATGTTCTTCAAAAATCAGGACAGCTGAGAAGTATGGAAGGTGAATGTAAATGCAACAGATTGCGTCAGCAAAGTAACTAAGTGCTTTATGGCTTTGAAGGTTGGCAAAACACAACATTTTTTTTTTATTAGTAGTACATGGTGCTGCGGTAGCGTTGTTACCTCATAACAAGAAGTTGTCCCATTCGATTCTCAGCTAGAGCGTCTTCTGTGTGGAGGCATACGTGAATGGGGCATGCCTTCGTTGAAGGTTGTGCATCAGGGCTAGTAACCTGGTACGTAAAAATCCACTACCAATCATTAGCTGACCGGAGTTCTGCTGTGGTGACCCCTAACCGGGAAAAGCTGAAAGACACAAACAAACAAACATGCAGTACATAAAGCTCCATGCACTACAATGAATTACAATTGTGTCACTGGTCATAACATAATATTATGTGTTCTTGACATGGATGCCGAGATTCCCCTGTTGAGCTTCGCTCTTAGGATGAATCTCTTGGTATTCTTGTCTCAAACACATAATATGCAGGTTATGGTCAGCAACCTGATCATAATCCTCTATATTGAATATCTGAGCATATATTTCTGCTAATCCTCTTGTGGTCATATGAGCAGTTCAGCTGATGCTATTGTATCTCTTCTGTTTTTTATTGGCCAGCAAAGCTTGTTGACAGCCCTCAGTCTATTTTCCAGTAGATCCATCTCACACTGATGCACTCTGTGTAAGTAGAACCACTGAGAGATGTGAGTGAAACTTGTGCTAGGAGTCATTGATCAGTCCTTGGTACATCCTCAGCTGGGTTGTGTTCTGAGGCCCAATGAACTTCAGTATAACCTTTGCTTTGTTTTGCACTTGTGCAATGCATTAGCGTTGTCACCTCACAGTAAGACGCTGTCCGGTTCGATTCTCAGCTAGAGCGTCTTCTGCATGGAGACATGTGTGAATGGGCATGCCTTCGTTGAAGGTTGTGCGTCAGGGCTGGCAACTTGGCACATAAAAATCAACTGCCAATCAATATCAGACCGGAGTTCCGCTGTGGCGACCCATGGCTGGGAAAAGCCGAAAGACGCAAGCAAGCAATGCATCTTTGTCAACCATAGCTCACAGCAAGAAATTTCCATCTTGAACAACTCCTACTTGTCTGTTAGTCTAAAGTCCATTTATTATTCAGGTAGTCCTTGTCATCTCCATCTGACACCAAGATATTGGCCCCTTGCCTTTTGCCAAATAGCTGGAGTGGACATTACTCCAATGATGAGATGTCTATATTAAAACAAGCATTTGTGCATGTTCTTGGATGATTCTTCTATTTATTCTATTTCTAGTTAAAATAAATCAGGCTTTGTAAAGTGTCCCTTCCACCCTGACTTCCCCATGTAAGAGTGTCACTATAGCATTTTTAAATGATTTAGAAGTCAACTTCTCTGAGCAAACTGCATAACAGCCTATACATTTTAATGTTCATTATGCTAAGCAGTGCTGACTGCTTGTTTTCACTTTCTTTGTTGTACACTCTATATATAATGTCATTCTTCCACAGCTACTTCAACAAACACATTCACATTTTGTACTACCATTTTACTCAAGAACTTAAATCATATTCAGAAATTATCCCTTTTATAACATACCAAAAATCACTGTATGCAAGTTATTTCTACATCCATTACCACACTACCAATTTCTTGCCTATAGGATTAATAACTGACATTTTTATATATATAAAATCCCTACCTACAGTATCAAACATTTTTATATATCCATCAATACCACCCCAACCTTTTCCTTACAGTCTCTTTTTGCCCATCCTATTAAATTAAGAAATGTCTTCCACTGATTTATTTATGAGCTTATTTTCACAAAACCTACATTGTCCACCAAACAGATTCCCACCCTAGCTGTCAACACCAGGGCAAAACATTTTACATCAGTTTTGCAAAAATGCCTATAATTTGCAGTTTCTTGCACATTTCCCTTACTGATGTCTAATATCTTAAAACTGGCATTTTTCCTCTCTAATATCTCATTAAATATAAATATTAGCTCCCCATCCTTATCTGTACCCTTTACCCTTTATATTATAAAGTTCAGTAGGGTATCCATCTGGTCCACTGGCATTTTCCCACTTTCATATATCTAATTGCACCTATAACTTCCCCTACCTCAATTGTCCTGTCCACTCACTCTCTTTCTACCCTACTTTACCTACACCACTCTTTCCATTCCTTAAAACCAAAATCCTCACTTTTTTGCATATATAACTGCCTTTAAAACTCTCAAATATTTTTCTAATGTCTATATTTTTGCTAATTCTATCCCAGTTTTTCTTCTGGTCCTTCAGCTTCAATGTAAGTGCTTTTATGTGTGTCTCACTTTGCCCCCACCACTGCATCCCCTTTCTTGCAAGTTCCACTTCCATTTCAGAATTCCCCCATTTCTTTAATTTAAGTTCCTGATATAGTCCTGATATTTTACTGGTGTTTCACATTTTCAGTATCTGTCTGTCTGTATCTCTTTCTCTCAGTGCAATGCCCCCGCTTCTCCATCAGTCTCCATCTCCCTGTGACCTTTAGCCCATCTTGCTCCTTGTCTCCCATTATACTGGCTTCAGATCTATTTTGCCAGAGTGCCTAACCATTCATCCCTTGAGGCTACTCCACCCCCCCAGCAACCTGAATTATACCTCCATTCCCTCTCTGTTCCAGCCTCACTCTCCCATTTCACCATCATCAGACTATGGTCTGAAAGCTCCTTCTCTAACCCCTGTAGCCCACATTCTCCACCAGTCATCTCATCCACCAACAATCTATCCAGTTTATTCATTTGCCTCTTCTCATTCATTGAGAAAGTAAATCCATTTTCATTTCTCCCCCTCTTTGCCTTTCAAACATCCTACAAATTCAATACCTTCATCACCTCACTAAACACTTTCTGTCTCTCTATATGAAAGTTACATAGCCTTCCCCAGAACTAATATCACATTAATACTTTGATACTGTTTCCCACAACCTTCTCTTGTCCAAACTCTCTCTTCTCAATCTCTTCCGCCCCCCTTTATTAACTGGTTTTCCAGTTACCTATCTAATAGACAACAAGCCGTCAAGTGGAACAATAGTACCTCTTCCTTCCTTCACACCCCAACAGGAGTTCCATAAGGCTCAATACCAGGTCCCTTACTTTTTAATATCTTCATTAATAATTTTCATCAGTGCATTCCTAATGCTAAACTTGTCCAATACGTGGACGATTCCATCATAATTTGCTATGCTCATTCCCTCCCCAAACTCAAGCAACTAACATAAGAAGCCTTCTCTTGTACCGAGTCTTGGATGCTGAATAATCACTTTGCTCTCAATGCATCCAAAACCAAAATCATAATCTTTTCCCCATCTAAAAACACCTCTATCAATAAAAATTCCTTCTCCATAGTCAGTCAGGATAAAATTCCCATTCAAATCATCTCCCATACAAACCGTCTAGGTGTTATCATTGATGAACATTTAAAGTTTGACATCCATATACAAACTAGTTTTAAGAAAACACACCAAAAGCTCGGAATGTTGTATCGTCACAGCCGTTATTTCACTCCCTCATCCAAACATATACTCTTTATTTCCTACCTCATCCCCTCTCTCTTGTATGGAGACCCTCTCCTCACCAACCTTCAATCCTCCCTAAACTCAAAACTGTCATCCTGCTACAATAAAATCTCTAAGTTTGCTACCCAGACCAAATCCTCCTCCCACCACTGTGATGCACTCCACTCCTTGAACTGGCTGGAGCTCCCCCACTGTCTCTCTTACATTCAACTGTTAACTGCTCACAAACTCATTTTCAAACCCTCTAACTGCCCTTCCCTCTCCTCCATACTCACCTTGCATCATCCTGACAGACTACTCAGGTCTAGTAACCAGAACCTCCTCAAAGTGTACAAACCCTTATGCGCACCAGGACAATTTCTCCTGTCTTGTTCCCTTGCTCGTCTATGAAATTCACTTCCCCCACATTCAAATCACCCAAAACCACTCTGCCTTCAAGACCATGCTCCCTTTCCCATCTCTCTTCTTACTGGGAATGCTCATGCTCTCACCCCACCTGACTCCCTGTTTCATTTTCACTCCCTCCCCCTTTTTTCCTCTCTCATAACTCCACCTCTTCACTTCTCACTGCTCTCCTCTCTTCTAATTGTTCCTCCCTCTCACCTCATGAAACTATGAGTGCATATATGCCTGCACTCCAAATTATACTTATGCACTCCAAAATACTTGTGTTTTAATTTCATTCAATGCTTTGTTACAATATCTTGCTTAAATGTTATTATTCTGTATTATATGTTACTGTGTTTTAGTAGTTTTTGAAAATTGCATTGTGCTTGTTATCTTCGTTGATATTAGCTTTGTAATATTTGTATATGGAGCTTTTCTCCCCGGGCCTCAATTGAAAGCAGGCTCATGTTTGGCCCAATGGACTTTCCCAGTTAATAAACTGCAAATAAATAAAGAAATAAAGAAATGAAATGTACCTCCAACATTATTCTGCTTAGCCTTGTTTATCTTTGTTAAGAATTCTCCACCAACTCTTTCTGATCATTTATCAATAATACCCTGCAAACACCACTTTCTCAACCATTTACCTACCACCTACCTTTCCACTCCATCACCACCTCACCTCTGCTGCTCCCAGTCTAAATTAGAATTCATACCCCCCTTCCCCCTTGACTCAGATATACCCCAACTTGGAGGAACACTCATTTCTAACTTTCCTACCTCCCTTTTCTTTAAATTCTTGAAACATTTCTGTACCCCCTCTTTCTCTAACCAGCCTTACCAACACTCTCTGACATTCCTCTCCTGCATCTTCCCATTGATCCCCTGCAGCTGGGTCCATCAGACTCTCGGGCTGGAAAAAAACCCTCTGTGCTCACCACCTGAATGAGACATGTGCAAGTCAGCTCTGATTGAGAAACAGCCACTCTAGTACTCCACCCCCCTCAGGCAACATATTTAATACCCAAGCCCATCTCTCTCTCTCTCTCTCTCTCTCTCTCCCTCTGTCTCTCTCCCCCTCCCTTTCTGTTTAACTCCTCGCCACATAACGCATGCACTCAAGTCACTCCACAACAAGTACAAATACGACTCTGTCATTGTCCATGTTGGAGTGAATGACTTGAGACGTACCTCCTTGGACTACATGACAAGAGACATGGAAGAACTCTTGGATCTGTGGCCCAGGCAGGTATGACCCTAGCCCTGAGTAGCATCCTGCCTTTGCCCAGAATGATACCACAATATAAGGACAAAATGATTGACTTCAACAATTGGCTAAGTTTCTGGTGTCATTCAAAGGGGATCCAGTATCTGTCTGCCTGGGACGACATGATCAACAGACCACGATGCTTTGCCAGAGATGGTCTGCACCTGTCGCCCCTGGGATTAGGTTACTGGCTAAGGCTCTTGCCACCCCTATAGTGCCTTTTTTTAGGCAAAGTTCAAAGGACAAAACCACCACCATAACAGGTACAAGCATGCAAAATCTGAAGGTAATGCTACTCAATGCTAGAAGTCTAAACCTCAAAATGCACTCTCTCGAGACACTCCTAAAAATGGAGAACATCTATATCTGTGCAGTAACTTGAGACCTGGTTCAAGGCTCCAGAGAGCACCCCTGCAACACCAGGCTACAACTCTTACCACACTTTTCAGCCACCAAACCAGGACCGAAACACTAAAGGTGGAGGAGTGTCAATATTCACACCACCAGGCTAGTTGCCCAACAGAATGTGTCTGAAATTCTCCAGGTGCAACTAACACTAGGTAAGACTGCAATCCAAATTGTAGCTTGCTACAGATCCCCCACCATACCCCAAGATTCTCACGACACCTTTCTAAACATACTGGAAAATATGAAGATACAACCAAACACCCTAATACTGGGTGATTTTAACTACCCTGCCATTAACTGGGAAAACTACTCATGTACCAACACCTTTGCCCAACGGTTCTTGGAATTCATAAATTCCAATGCCCTGGATCAACTAATCCATAGTCCCACCAGGGGCTCCAATATCCTAGACCTGGTCATTACCCACATGAGAAATCGATGCTCTACACCTATACTCACTCCCTCGTTAGTCAGGTCTGACCAAAAGCTAATCACCCTTAACATCCACATCCCACCCCCAGTAAGGAAACCTCCATAAAAAAACTTCTCCAAAGCCAACTTCATGCTACTCAAGTCAGAAGTGACAAACATCATGACACTCATGCAGACGAGAACTGAAAGTTCAACTGCTGAATCCTACACTAAGGCACTGTACGAGCACATCCACTCATGCATGAATTGTGCCATCCCAAATAGAACCAAGATGCTCTCCTCCAAAAAAATGAAGCCAATATGGTGGTCCCCTGCCATAAACAAACTTTACAACAAAAGGAAGAAACTGTTGCAGAAAAGAGGAAAATCCCATGATGCAAAAAACTCCCTTACCAGCCTCAGTAAGAAACTGAGATCCCTCATAATATCCTCCAAAGCTAGTTATGAAAATAAAATTGCCAAAGATTCTAAAGACAACCACAAGGCATTCTATAGCTATGTCAAGAATCTAAATGGCAATGCTCAGATCTGCTCTGAGCTAAAACAGAATGGCATTAAATATACTGATCCCAAGGATATTGCTAATATCCTGGCAGATTGATTCAGTGCCAACTTCACCCCCTCTCACCCCCTAAATGGCCCATCTCAATACCAGAAGATTGCCAAATTCCGGTAATAACGGCCACACAGGTAAAAAATGCACTATCCAAAGCTAAGAATACAGCATCCATGGGACCAGATGACATCCCGGGCTGTGTACTACATGAACTACAATATGAACTGGCACCTCACCTAAGTGTCATGTTTAATCATAGCCTCACTTCAGGTTTTGGGCCCACTGAGTGGCACAGAGCTACAGTTATCCCACTCCACAAGGGGGTATCCACCTTGGATCCCAGAAACTACCATCCCATCAGTCTGACGAGCCTTATCTGCAAGGCCATGGAGTGTATTATCATGGAACTTATAAACAAAGACATTGGCAACCTTCAAACACTGGACCCCACCCAGTTTGGGTTCGTGAAGGACCGATCATGTCTCCTGAACCTAACTGACTTCTTCAAATCAGTCTCCATAGTCATGGACAAGGGTAAGGTGGTCCACACAGCCTATCTAGACCTTGCCAAGGCCTTTGACACCATTCCCCACTCTGGAATCATAGATACACTTACTAAGCTGGGCATTAATCCCTACATCACCCAATGGGTTGTTAACTGGCTTACTGATAGAACCCACACTGTAAAAGTAGCGGACTCCAAATCCAGCTCCAGACAAGTGACAAGTGGAGTACCTCAGGGTTCAGTCCTGGAACCGCTCTTGTTTGGCATCTACTTCTCTGAAGTACAGGCCATCACTAAGGGACTCTGGCTAACAAAGTTCGCAGATGACTGCAAACTGGGAGCCATTATTGAATCCCCAAATGATGAGGATACTCTACAAAAGGGCCTTACAGAAACAGATGCTTGGTGCCAGAGCCATGGGCTCAAGCTCAATGCCAAGAAATGTATAGTTATCCCCTTTGGGAAAAAACATGTACCCGTGAATTACCATATAGGTGGCAGTACACTAAACACCGAAAGTGTGATAAGAGACTTAGGGACACAGGTAGACAGTAGTCTCACCTTCGATAACCACATCACCACAACAGTCAGGAAATCCTTCTATGTGGCACACCTCATCACTAAGGGCTTTTCATCCAGAAAAAAGGAGGTCATTGTCCCACTGTACTCATCCCTTATTAGACCCATTATAGAATACAATGCCCCGTTTGGTATGTACCTCTCAAAACATCTGCAACAACTGGAAAGGCCACAGAAATACCTCACTAAAAGAATCACAGGCTTAAAGCAGATGTCCTACGCTGACCTCCTTAAAAAACTCCAGCTATACTCTTTCGCATATCGTCTACTCAGAAGCGATCTCTGCTTAACATACAAGGTCATGTCAAACCCAGAGCTGTTGGACATGCTACACTTAAAGAAATCCCAATCCCTCAGAGCCACATGCTCCAGGGATCTAAACCTTGTCATCACAATAAACAAAACATGCTGGAGGGATAGGTTCCTGACCCAGAGACTCCCCAGACTCTGGAATAGATTGCCCATACATGTCAAGCAGAGTGCCTCTTTGGCCCTCTTCAAAAGGAACCTTGACGATTGGATGGGAGAAAGGAAATTCCCCACGGGGATCAAGTCAGTCGCCCTGCAAGACAGGGGTCCAGGGAAGTAAAAAGTCTGGGAAGAAACAGCCAGGGAATTGTTATGGCTAGGCTTGTATTGGCCCTAGGGCTGATAGCCTAGTACCAACCTATGAACCTTCTACTTGTCATATCCCCCACTCAAATAAAAACTCTCTTTAAGCCCAGCTCTCTAAATCAGTTATTCATTGTCATCCCTGACTTTTACATTCCTCCAATTCTCTTTCTCATCCACCCCAAAGCTTTAAAATATCCTAGGCTATCAACTCCAGAATTTAGCAGGTTATCACGTTTACTCTGTGCTAAACAGAAGTCTCATATCCTATCTCTTTCCACTAATAACTTTCCCTACATTGTCTGTTCAGCAGCCTCATACCCTTACACTTCATCCCCAAATATTTTATCCTCAAGGTTCATTAATACAGAAAAGCCCCTTTGTTGTACCCTGAATCATACCAGTCACTACTTATCCCCTATTAAAGATATAATTACTATTAAGACCAGGAGGAATGACCATTCATCATCTCCTTTCCACGATTCATAAGTACCCAGTATTCATCATTGTCTTAACAAATGATCTTCACAAGTTACACACATTGGAGTCTTTTCAAACATTTCTACATCCTACATCCATCTAGCAAGAAATAAAAATAATTATCATACACTTCTAACAACTGCAGTGGTGGTGCTGTGGTAGCATTGTCACCTCACAGTAAGACGTTGTCCTCTTCAATTTTCAGCTAGAGCGTCTTCTGTGTGGAGACATGCGTGAATGGGCGTACCTTCATTGAAGGTTGTGCGTCAGGGCTGGCAACTCAGCACGTAAAAATCCACTGCCAGTCATTAGTGTACCGGAGTTCCGCTGTGGCGACCCCTAACTGGGAAAAGCCGAAAGACACAACATCACTTCTAACAAAGGAATGTCATCCCATACACTGAGTAGTAATCAGAATTGTGTCACAATTAAATTTTCACCCCTCTTTTCAAGTGACCTTCCTGCACAGAAACACTTTCCCGTATATTTTGTCTAAACAGTAATCATATACTTTATTTATTCTTTGTTGACCAGGTTAGTCCCATTAGGCTAGTGACCTTTTCTCAGCAGTGACCTCAGATGCTATTTATACTCCTAAGGGGAATTTTGCCAGGACACATGGAAACTTTACCTTCTCTTTTTCATTGGTCCCATGGGACCTTTTACCTGAGCTACCACCAACCCAACCAGACTGGACCATAATGTAATGTGTCATCTAAAGGATGACACCCTCAGAAGTGCAGCACCCACTTATGCTACACTGCACTATCAGCAATCCAACTACCTGGTGGGGGAATAGACCCCCAAACCTTCTGTATCAGAGCTAAGTGTGCTACCCGTTGCACTGCTTACACTGACCCTACCCCTAAATGCATGGATTAAACAGTATAATAGCAAACAGAATAGTTTCCAAAATTGCTAATCTTATCCCATTTCTCATTTTAACAAAATAATGTACATTTCCTTCCCAAGAAGGAAATTTAAACAATAGTACCAAATGTCTTTTCCACTTCTTACCACGGTAATGCATGCACACATATACACGCACACAAAATGTGATCACAGTGGCAATGATCATGATGGCATAAAACAGAAAGAAAAAGCATTCTCAGCTTTGTCCTGTGTGACTGTACCATAATTTATACACATTTCTGTCTAATTCCCCATCAGTACGTTCTCAGGATGATCCCATCATCTCACAGTTAGAAATAATTAAACCTGGTCCAGTAACCTACATAAAATATATACAGTTTAAATAAAAATTTACTACCGCTTTGAAATAGCAGTTACTGTCCATTATTGCCCATTAGCCTAACTGCAATAGAATATAAAGTGCATTCCTGTTTTGGAATGCCTTTGTAACATCCCTGACCCATCATTTTCAGTGTTTCCATCTTTGCTAAGACCATTCCCCAACACTGTCTACACCATTTCCTAACATTGTCTGCAAGAGGATGAACTCATTAAACATAGGTTTGCATTCCATACAATATTATTCAAGTCTTTATACAATGTCACAAGCACCCCTCAAAATGACCCCATACCTTTGGTTATCAAGTTACCACAGCCAATGCTGAAATAAAATGACCCTTACCTTCATTTGAACTCCCTCTCACTCTCTCTTCTTAAGTCAGTTTCCCATTCTGTCCTCTACTGAGAAGATTCTACTCTTCTAGCTTCATATGCCTATCAGTATTTTCCCATATTGGCATGATCTTTCTCTCTGCCCTACACCAAGATTGGAAAAAGAAAAGGGAAAAGTACAAGCAGAAGAATAATGACTTTTGAGGAGGTAAAAATTAATTAAACATCACTGAGCCCACCAACCTAACCATACCCACCCTTACATACCTCTCAAATACTGTAGGTGTACCTCATACCAAACAAAACCCACTTCATCTCCTTCCTGGCCCATTTTCCATAGTCTTGCTCTGATGTTCATATTTCTCCTTGTGTCCACCTCAGTTTTTCTCTTCTTCCCTTAATTTGTCCTACCAGTTCATTCACAAAACCTTTATGAATGTCCAGGTAAAGCCTTTAACTGGAGACTTATCTCTTGTACCCTGGTCCGCAGACCCTGTCTTTCTATGCTATAATCTTTATTATTTAATACAGAAAGTCCTTCTGTTCCATGTGCTCCATTAACCCCTGGTAATTCCATGCTGACTTTGAATTGTAACATCACCTTGGCCATCTTTTTTGACTTTCCCCTCCACCTACTGCTGTATCCATACCACAGGCCCCTTTGTTTCATGATGGCTCTTGCCCCAGTCCTCTGAAATGTTGGCTCATTTCACTCCACTCAGTGCAATCTCTTCCATCGTTAGGTACGACAAACCATGCCAACCACTTCCTCATTCCTCTCATCACATTACAATGCACACTAATTGCATCATCCATTACATATAACCAGTACATTTGTCCTTTCCAAACTGTCTGCAATTTTTCCGGATATAATCTCACAACAGCTTCTTTCCTCTGCAATTTCCACACTGCTAAAGACATCCCAAAGTAGTTTGGTGGGAATAATCCCAAGATTTTTATTTTCTTCCTAGCCATTAGAAACTCATTCTACAAAGATCCTTGCAAAACCAATCACACCTTGCATTGGTGTACAGTTTTGCAGTAAGATGCCTTGGCACTACTTGTCACCTACCCAACCTTGTGGGTTCTGTTTACTTGCTAATCTGAGGATGGTGCATCACCTATTGTTTCTCATAGGCATTGTTCCATTAATTAAATGGGGTCTTGTCCCTCCACCCTTTATTTTAGCTCGGTTACCAGAATATTTTCTAGACAAATCTTATTTTAGAAATCTTCACATATAGCTGCCAAATTTTCAGAGGTGCTCGATTATATAACTGAGTCAGTCCCGTCTACTAGTCATTAGCGACAACATCAGAAAACAAAAAAGAAAAAACAACCACCACCAAAAGTACAAGCAAGACAGTATTTATTAAAACTAAGCACTTTTACCCATCTTTGCACTGGGCTTCATCAGAGTAAAACAGTATTCTTAATAGCCCATTTAAATACCATTTAGTCATATGACCAACTCAGTTAAAAAATACTTGAGACTTGTTCAACCACATAATTAACATAGCAAAAATATATAAATCCTATGTTAACAATTCAAAACGTTAAAAACATTGACCAACACCCAAAACGTCTTATTTTTTTACTTGTCATATAAACTGGAGAGCTTTATAACACATATACCCTGCTTGCTTATAACATAGTATTTCTACCTATTATTGCAGACCCAATGTAAATGTAAATGTAAATGTCCCCCCTCCCTAAACACACAAGACCAAATTCCTTAATACACTCATATCAAATCAGCAAACTTTAAAGCTTTGCAGATCTATGTTTCGGGACACACTTAAGGGAACAATTCTCATTAAGCTCTGTTTTTCAGTGGCATTTAACCTTAGCTGTCATTCCAGCTCTAATTTTTCTAGGTGTGTTTTTATGTCACCTCCTCTATGTAATGGGACTATACGATCAATCACAAAGAATATATACTTCTTAAAGCTATCACAAGCCAGGCTATGTACAAATAATTCATTCTCTTTCTTTCTATTTTTGATGTCTCTTACATGCTCATCTATTCCTTCTTTCAACCTTCTAGTGGTGTTACCCACATAGAAAGCCGAGCATGAAGTGCATGTAGCAATGTAAACCACCATTGCTGTTTTGCAATTACAATTGCCTTGACACAACATACTACGGTTGTAGCTTTCAGTAGCCACATATGGGCCATCATTAATATATTTGCAATGACTGCACATATTACATTTTAACATCCTTGAATGATGTCTTTTCCTTCCTACTTCCATGTTGCATTCCAAATAATTTTTAATATTTCGGCCTTTACTATATGTTATTTTAGGCCCTTGACCCACTACCTTTTTTATGTCTTCATCAAAAAATAGTTCCCAGTTCTTGCTCAAAATTTCCCTCACATGTTCTGCCTCCTGGTTATATGGTAACACTAAATTCTTCTTATATTGATTTTCTGTTTTCTGGGTTAAAACTGACCCCCATGGGGTATTAAGTATTGGCATGAACCTATCTTTTCGTTTTTCCCTTTCTAACTTTTAACAACAGTCTAGTGGGGTATCCTCTTTCTCTAAACATCCCAATCAGTTTGATAGTTCATTTTCAAATTTCAAGTTATCACTCACTAACCTGGAAGCCCACACCATCTGTCCTTTGACCACACTGTTTTTTTTGGTGTGGTGGGTGACAGCTATTATAGTCCAAAAGCCAGTTCGAGTAGATATCTTTTCTATATAATGTTGATTCTATTCTACCAGTCACATTGTTTTCATATAAAGTGATGTCCAAAAAATTAATAGATTGATGGTTCATTGTCCAGGTACATTTCAAGAACCCTGTAGTACTGTTCAAGAACTGGATGAAGGAAGTCATCTCTTCCTGACTTCCCTTCCATAAAAGGAGTATATCATCCAAAAATCTGTACCATTCTATTACCTTGTCCATAAATGCCGACTTAAATACATATTTACTCTCCCATTCGGCAAGGAAAAGGTTTGCATAGATGGGTTCACACTTGGCTCCCATTGCTACTCCTGTAATTTGGCAAAAGTAGTCACCTTCGAAGTAAAGAAAGTTATTATCTAACACCAATTCAATAAGTTCTGTTAGTAAATAACGTTTCACAGTGTACATATTTTCTACTCCTATGAGAGCTTCTCCAAATAATTATATTCCCTCCTTATGCAGGATTACTGAGAATAGATTAATTTTATCTTTGGTAACAAATGAAAAATCAATATCAAAAGTCAAGTCTCTCAAAACTTCCAAGCAGTGCCAGGAATCTCTTAAAATTTGCTTCTTACTCTGTAGCACTTTTTTACACTGGCCATCAATGTATGCTGCTATAGGTTCAGTTTTTGAATTATTTGCACAACTATAAGACATAGTGGGGGGGTTGTTTAAATTTTTGTGGACCTTGGGTATATCTAATATAACTGGTATAACTGGGTTTTCATTTATCAAGAGCGCATAGTCTATTTCATCAATAACTCCTTGGGTTAACAAGTCATATTAGGAGCCAATCTATTTTTGCATAGGCCCTATTGATCTCATTTAGCGTTGCTGCCTCATATGTATTGCTATCATTTAACAGTTCAAACATTCTACCCACATAGTCCACTTGGTTCATGATTACCACCCCCACCTTTGTCCAGTTTCATAAACCTATTGTCTTTTAATTCATTTAGTTTCCTCAAACATTTTCTTTCATTTGCAGATATATTGTCCTCTCTACCTGAACTGTTCTTTAAAGCTTTATGTATTTCTTTCTCACATAATTTTACAAATTGATCTACCATGTTGTTCATAGGTGGCATAAAGGTGCTTTTCCTTTTAATTCGAGCTTCACTTGGAATGCCTTCAGTGTTTTTATTATAAAAATACACTGCCAGATTAAGCTGCGTTGTCTATAGCCTAAAATTAATTAGTGCTTTTGCTACATCCAATTGGTAATTTGGAACAAATGTAAAGCCCCTTTTCAACAGTGTAATCAAAGCATCAGCCACACTTAAGTCAGAAAAATTGTATATATAAAAAAGCCATTTTCATTTATCACAGAAACAGTTTGTATCTCATCAAATACATTAGGCAATGTGTACATTAGTTGGTCTACCTCGGAGGTACTCTGCTGTTCTTCCTCTGAGAATATTATGGCAGGTTCCACTGGTAGGTCTGATTCTGGTGCCCCAGTTGATTCTGATACCAGTTCAGAATCCTCTGCGACCTCCTCAGTGGTGGCTCTTTCACTAAAAAATTACTACTACTTGTACTGTTGCTATTATTGTTGTTACTTCTTCTAGTAGTATTGCTACTGCCAGCAGAATTGTCATTTTCATTTACAAAAACTGCATCTCTAAGTGCTGGGTAAACAGACTTGTTAACATATTAGTGTGTCTAACAAGCTTTTTACTTTTCCTTTCCAAGTTAATTTTAACAAACTTTTCTATGTCAACAAAAATCTTATCATACTGTGACTTGTTATACTCAAAAAGTCTTTAGTTATGTTTTCATTTAACTCAGTTAACTGCTTTTTTAACTCGGTCAACTTACGTTAATTTTCTCTTATCGTGATTTTCATCATGTCCATTTCAGTTCTATCAAATAATTTAAGAAGCTCATGATGCATAATCGAGTCCTTAATAGTTCCATTGGGGTATTTCCATAGATGTAATCCCTTCAGTACATGTTGTAAATCCAACAATTTTTTTTTTAAGAAAAAGGTCGTCTGTTTGAATAGATTTGAAACTCCTCATCAGCTTGTCCAGCTTCCACAACTTTTCGTTCAAGCTGCCCACATCTTACAATAACATTGCCAGATTTGCCACTGGGTCCTCATTCCGTACTCACCATTGTCAAAATCTACGTAAACTAGGATGGGTGGAACTGCAAAACCACCTTCTTTTTCAACAACTAACCATCACCCACAAAATCTTGCATCATCCTACAGATACTCCCATTCTCTGTAACTTAATCAACCCCTATAAAAATCTAAGTGCCCTACACTCAGCCAATAAATTACTAGCTGCAACCCTAAAATCCAATAACAAATCAGGTGATTCTCTATTTACTAACACCATTGGAATCCTTTGGAATAAACTTCCAAGTAATCTTATATCCCTTTCATCTACTCCTCTGTTCAAAAAGCATCTGAAAACCTTCCTTAATTCACAATGACTGTGTCCATGCACTAATCCTGGCTGAAACTCTTTTTGTCACAACTAACCTTTTCTTATTTACTAAGTTTTCTGCTTTAAACTCTGTTGTCAAAAGTGTCTATTTTTGTCTTGTACCTATTATGCTATATATCTAGTTACATGTCCTTCCCTCACTGCTGTTTCTTTTGTAATGTAATGTAAATAAGCCTAACTTGTAGGGTTTTTTTTGTTACCACGTATAACCAATTGTTGATTGGTATCCCCTTATGTCTATAGTTACTTATGTACATTAGTTGTTACCAGCTGCTGTGGAGCTTTTCTCCCCGGGCCACTACTGAAAATGGACATATATCCAGCTAGACTAGCCCAGTCAACAAATGTAAAATAAAATAAATAAATTCAATATTATTAATGAATGATTTGGATTCCCCCACACCCCCTGTGAGAACTGAAGGACATGGTATGGTCCAAGAACAGTTGAAGCTGGAAAAGCTGATGAGGAGTTTCAAATCTATTCAAACAGACAATCTTTTTCTTAAAAAAATCGTTGGATTTACAACATGTACCGACGGGATTACGTCTATGGAAATATCCCAATGGAACTATTAAGGACTCGATTATGCATCATGAGCTTCTTAAATTATTTGATAGAACTGAAATGGACATGATGAAAACCATGATAAGAGAAAATTAACGTAAGTTGACCGAGTTAAAAAAGCAGTTAACTGAGTTAAATGAAAACATAACTAAAGACGTAATCCCTTTGGTATATGTTGTAAATCCAAAGATTTTTTAAAGAAAAAGGTAATCTGCTATAGAACGAAAATCCAGCTGTGAGGCACTATTTCTTCTTAATTCCTCATTATCAGTTAAAAGAAAGAATAGCTGAGCATGTAAGAGACATCAAAAACAGAAATAACAAGAATGCATTATTTGTGCATAGCCTGGCTTGTGAGAACTTTAAGACGTTTATGTTCTTTGTGATTGATCGTATAGTACCATCACATAGAGGAGGTGACATAAAAACACACCTAGAAACATTTGAGCTGGAATGGCAGCTGAGGTTAAATGCCACTGAAAAACCAGGGCTTAATGAGAATTGTTCCCTCAAGTGTGTTTTGAAAGATCTGCAAAGCTTTAACGTTTGCTGATTTCTCTGGAGGTGGTTGGGGGACGTTTCTCCTTGTACCCTTCTGCCTGGCTAACCATCACCACCGATTCTTGGGTACAAAGGATTATAACCAGAGGTTATCATATCCCCTTTGATCTTTGTCCGGTCCCTTCAAAACATCTTCCCGACATTCCATCCAGTCAAAGGGAAGAAGCAGCACTAGAGATAGAAAAGCTGCTAAGAAAGAGAGCCATCCAAATAGTCCCTCCAGACCAGATAGGATCCAGATTCTACTCAAGACTATTTTTGGTGCCAAAGAAAACTGGGGACTGGAGACCAATTTTGGATCTCATTGTATTGAACAAGTTTGTGAGAGTACAAAAATTCTGGATGGTCACAATACAGTCTATTCTCCCACTTTTGGAAAAAGATGATTGGATGTGCTCGATAGATCTTCAAGATGCATACTACCACATAAAAGTGGACAAGCCATCAAGAAGATTTCTGCACTTCTGTGCGGGAGCCAGTCACTACCAGTTCAGAGTACTGCCCTTCGGACTCTCTACAGCCCCCAGAGTGTTCACAAAGTGCATGGCAGTTGTCACAGCTCACTTACGACTTCAAGGATTCCAGGTGTTTCCATACCTAGACTTTCTCATTTCCACCCCCACCAGACATCTACTGGAAGAAGCCCTGGCATACTCTCTCCTCGCTGCACAAAGGCTAGGCATAACCATAAACTGGAAAAAATCCAATCTCACCCAATTTTAGTCCACAGAATTCATAGGAGTTATCTTGGACACAAAGAACTGCAGAGCTGCCATTCCAGAACACAGAATTTTAAGGATAAAGCAACAACTGATTCCAATCCCTTCAAGGGAGAAATCCACAGCTCACTCGGTTCTACAGCTGTTGGATTCCATGGCAGCCTCCATCACCATTGTCCCACTGGCCAGGTTTCACATGAGGCTTCTACAATGGCTACTGCTCACCCAATGGTATCCCTTTCAGCATCCTCTTTCAGCCATGATTCGAGTAACCCACAGGTGTAAACAGGATTTAAATTGGTGGATGACACACAATCTGTCACAATGGTCTTGCCCCTTTTCCCCCCAGCAACCCAAGGCCACAATGACCACGGACACTTCCCTGATGGGATGGATGGGCCATGTCAGGGACAGACAGTCCAAGGTACTTGGTCCGAACTGGAGGCCCATCTGCATATAAATGTTCTAGAACTGAGGTCGGTATTTCTGATGTTGCAAACATTTCATCTCCTGCTGCCATCTGGGACAATTGCAATTCAATCAGACAACATGGTGGTGGTCTGGTACATCAACAAGCAAGGTGGAACCAAATCTTACCCCCTTTGTCGAGAGGCCATGAGGATATGGCAATGGGCGATGGCTACCAACCATTTTCTTCTAGCAACGCACATTCCCAGGAGTTCCAATGTGATAGCAGACTCAGCAGGTGCATTCTTCAACCTCACGAGTGGTCCCTAAATCCCTTGATAGCGGTGGAGATCTTCCACCACTGGGGCCATCCTTGCTGTGACTTCTTTGCATCCCCAACCAGCTACAAATGCAGCAACTACTTCGCCCTGATTCCCCCTCCGGGACAGTCACCCAGGGATGATCTAGTCCACGATTCACCCTCGGGTCTTCTTTATGCATTCCCACCCTTTCCCCTCATTCCCCAGTTTCTGAAGAAAGCCCATTGGTTGAAGAACAAGGTGATCCTCATAGCACCATATTGGCCTTGACAGATTTGGTTCCCCTTCCTTTGGCCTCACCTACTAGATCGACCATGGATTCTGCATCCAACCCCAGACTTGATCTCATATCCACAGAACCTCATTCATCCCAACTTGAACAGCCTGAAGCTCACAGCTTGGCTACTCCAATTCCCTTGACTGCTAGGCAGAATGATCTTTCTTTACCAGTACGTGGCATTCTCATTGTGTCTCATAAGTCTTCCACTAGAATTACTTATCTGAGCAAGTGGAAAAGATTTACCTGTTGGCTGAAAGATAAACAAGTGGATCCTTCTCAGCACAGTGTGTCGATAATACTAGACTATCTGGCTGACCTTTTCCAATCAGGTCTATCGGCCTCTACCATTAGAGTTCATTTGGCTGCAATTTCTAATTTTCATGAGGGTGTCCAAGATTCCTCTCTGATGTCCCACAAATTGTGCAAAACCTTCATAAAAGGTGTGAATCATCTGAAGCCACCTTTTAGAGAACCTATTCAACCATGGGATTTATCATTAGTTCTTCAAGCTCTGACAATGCCACCTTTTAAACCAGCCTCTTCTTACGACCTCAAGCACCATTACTTCTGCCAGACGTATTTCTGAGCTTCAAGCTTTATGTATCGAGTCCATACTTGATTTTTCATAGAGATAGAGTGTCTCTGAGAACTAATCCATCATTTCTGCCAAAAGTGATATCTGAAATGTCCATTAATCAAACCATTGAATTGCCAGTTTTCTTTCCCAATCATTTAAACAGAAGAGAGTATTGCCTACATACCCTAGATATCCACAGGCAAATCCGTTTTTACTTAAACAGGACTAGGTCCTTTCGTAAATCTGACCAGTTATTTTTGGCCTTTTCTGGACATAGATAAGGATCTGCTGTTGCTAAGGTCACATTAGCTAGATGGTTGAAGGACTCTGTGACCTTCATTTATACACAACGTAATATCTCATTGCCTACTACCATGGAAGCTCATTCAACAAGGTCGGTGGAAACTTCTGCTGCCTTCCATGCCAGAGCTTCTTTACATGACATCTGTGCAGCTGCAACTTGGGCTACGCCTCATACCTTCATCAATCATTACAAATTGGATTTGGCCTCCAGGGGAAGAGCATCTTTCGGTTCTATGGTGCTCAGGAATGTCCTTCCATGAGAGCCTCCCAGGAATAGAGGTAGCTGGGGACTCTGTCCCATATGTAAGGAATGAACGAGGATTAACAATATCAGATATAGAAGTTATGTCTTACCATAACGTTCCATCTGTATTGTTGATCCTCATTCAGTCATTATGACCCTCCCTCCTTCCCCCTCCTGTGGTTTCTAGTGGATCTCACCATCCGGTTCTCTTAGGTTAATTGACCAGAGGTAGCCTCTACCTTCTTTGACTTGCAAACTCAATCTGAGGTAACGGAGAGGGGGATTGTGGGTAAGAATTTAGCTCGAGAGTTTGAAGCTGACGCGAGCTTGGAAAATGGCTGGCTCGGTTTCGAGGTCGGAACGGATACCCATGCGTAATGACTGAACGAGGATCAACAATACAGATGGAACGTTATGGTAAGACATAACTTCTTTTTTCTGCAGGGGGGAACAGAAAGTGCAACACATGAAAATTGTACATATTTCTTCAATTTGTTTTTTCTCTTTGCTTGAGAGTTCTGGTTGCTTGAGTTCCGGTTAACTTAGAGTTTATCATATTTACATTTTTTTTCTTGTACATACATAATCCAATACACAGTATCATTCTCTTTCTTCACCTGGGTGCTAAACCAATGTGACACCTCTTCATTTTACCATTACCTACATATTGCTGTTTGTTAATCCAAATGTTATTTTGTTTTTCAGATTTCTCAAGTAAATTTTCTTCTTTCCTGCTTTCTACTTCGTAGCCCATTTCTCACTGTATGTCATCAAATGTTACCTTACAGGTGATTAATGGATGGTCATTTGTTTGTGGGATCCTTACAGCTGCTCAAGCCCCAGTTGCTTGAATTCCTGTTACTTGCAGCCAGGGACTCAGCTGAATCCTGTCCGACCATCTGCTCATGCTCGAATGTGAGTTCAGTGACGAAGCTGCAGTTGTTGCACCATCAGCTCACATCCTAGGAGACAGGTGCTCGCCACAGATCACGTAAATGGGGAATTATCCAGGAGGGTGTTATTAGGTATAGGAAGGGGGAGACGAAGTGGAGTGCAAACTATAAAGTTAAGGAGAGGGATGTGGATTTTAGGTTTAGGGAGTGATAGGGACTTTAGAGATGGTGAGGACAGGGAATTTAGGTTTAGGGAGGGAGACAGAGGATTTTAGGTTTAGGGAGTGATCAGGACTTTAAGGTTACTGTGGAGAAGTGGACTTTAGGATTAGAGAGCAATCAGGACTTTAGGGTTTTGGAGTGGAAGGGGATTTTAGGTTTAGGGAGGGATAGGGAACTTTAGGGTTAGGCACTGGGTGGGAATTTTTAGGGTTAAAATCAAGGGTTCTGTTAGGGATAGTTACATTATAGGAGACAGGTTAATGGGAGTTGCAGCACTTGCTGAAATGAGCAAGTTGAAGCAAGAATGTGTGGCTCAAACAAATGTGTCTCGAGCACATGTAGTAGACCATTTGGTTGTGTGTCGTTCCCTTTACATGATTTCCTAAATTCTGCTTTTCCGTGACCAGTGTATTTCCTACTTCTAAGACAGTCACACGAGTTCACATTATTCACCTACTCTGTGATCCCTTGCAGGGTATTTTTCATTTCTCTATGGCTGTGCAAAATGGAATTAGCATAGATAAGTAATGGTGTATGGGGGGGTGATGTTAGAGGGTGTAAACTGTATTTATATTCTGTGACTGCATTTACATGTAGTTGTATTTTTTTTATGTTTGTGATCAAACAGCCATTCATTAGGTTTGGAATCAGTCACTGGAGAATACTTTCAGTTCTTATAGTCTCTTATCTACTTCTTTTGCTGGAGTTTTATCCTGAACCTATATTCTTGACACAACTGACTCCTAAAAACCTACCATCGAGTTAACGTCATAAGATGTAAGTGGGTGGCTGTCCGTGGGCAAAACACAAATTCAAGGGACTAGCTATTAACTACGTGGTTCTTTCAGCAGTTGAAGCTGGACATTATATTTGAGTTTGCAAGAAATCTATTTTCATTTTACTGTTATTTATTTGTTTAAAGGTGCAATCTTCATTACAGCAGTCAGAGATTTACTATGAAATGCTTTATCTGAGGGAAGCTACTATACTGTCAAAGTATGCCTTCATGTTTCCCTGTTTGTGACTGACCGATTGATACTAAATTTGTATCTTCATTTAAATATGTGTGCAGTGCATATTACCTACAAGGGATTGCTGGATTCTGTGGAAGGTTTCTTGTTTGTGAACTTTTAGCTGACTACAAGCTTCATCCTTCTAACCGGGATAGAAGGTGTTAGTTGTGATGATACAGTAAACTATGATTTGGAAGTCTGTTTGCGGTCTGCAACTATAGCTGTTGCCAATTTTTTTTTTTTTCATCATGAAAGCGGACTAGAGTTTTCTATTCTTTCCTCTAGCTTTATAAAATTATGCTATAACTGCCTTGCTGTATGGGAGGTTGTGAAAAGAGTGTGCACTGTGGAAACATAAGTTAGAAAGCTGTGAATCATCCTTGAAGACAGACAGTTTTTATAGTCTGTGAATTGTTAATTTTAGCCTGACTAGATGTGTTTTAAGCAGACATTTTCTTCTGATTTTCTGACCAGTTAATAAACTGAATGCCTTGTCTGCTCTACTATAGTCTCACATGTTTCCAGAGATTCTATTTCCTTCAGAATCATAGATTTGTAGATTGTTTCCAGGCCAGTGACCCAGGGGTCATCATTTAAATATTCATTTGTTTATATTTACTTACATTATGCAACTTATTTCGGTTGCTGTCTTTGCTTGCTGAATGATTAATAGCATTTTGTTATTTAATCTTGTTTTTGTTTGTATTGCATTCAATGTATAAGTGCTTCTGGAATAAGTAGTGAAGTATATTTGATGTTTGAACTTTAAGTATGAATTTTGATGTAAAATGCAATTTTTCCTCAGATGATCTCTTCATGGGTGGTGCAGTGGTCCAGCAGTTAGCGTGGTCACCTCACAGGAAGAGGATCTCTGGTTCGCGTCTCGTCTGTGGTGCCTTCTGGCCGGAGTCTGCATGTCCTCCCTGTGTTTGTATGGGCTTCTTCCGGGTGCTCCAGTTATCTCCCATATTCCAAAGACATGCAGTAGGTGGATTGACCCTAGGTACGAGTAGTGTGAGGCCCCTCTGAGGAGTGTTGGGTCTCTGGATACCAACCCAAACCCATAACTGCTACAGAAACCAGTGCTGGAGAGTGCATATTGCCCAATGTGCTGAAAGACATGGTGTGGACACAAGAGACAGAGAGAGAGAGGTCTCCTTATAGTTTGCGTACATATTTCATAATTCCCTCCCATATGCATTTTCTACGTCTATTTAAAATATTTTTTTCTGTATTTTCTCTTTCACCTATTTTTCCCCTCACAAAGCACCACAATATCCTGTGGTCAGAAAAATATCAGTGCAGCCTGCAAAAATACTTTTTTTTCATCTGATACTCCCCATACATAGTGAAGAGAAGTCATGTTTCCTCCTTCGTATACATATAGTTATTTTAGCAGACTTAATGATAGACATTCTTTAAGATACTCCTTCCTTACGTTGCAACCTCCATTTTAACACACAACTGAAATCACCCACCCAGAAAATGTTACAATCAGTCATCAAATACCCTTTCCATACAGCACCTTACTTTACCTCCCTTTTGCTGGTACAAAAAATACATATTCTAAACTGGGTATCATTCATCTAGAAACACAAAACTCTTCTGCACTAACGGCTATGACTTCCATAATTTTAATCAGTATTCTGCCATTTGCTATCAATGATATTATCCTTTCTTTCCAAAATGGCCAAATAATCCCTCTTCCATCTTCATACAGATCTCTTTCATGCAGTCAAGAGAATAACCTAATATCATGCAAGCTATAGCAATGTTATGTCTTAAATCCACTCATGGACTACATATTGCTTACTGTGTTGTTTAAATTCTTTTTTTTATATGCCTTTCATTCAGTGTGCCTCAATCTACACATTTCCAATTTTACAACTTCCCCCCTTTCAATTTGCTTTCCAGTTGCTTCTTTTTATTACCTTTGCCCATGTAGCTGACTTTTTCAACAGTATGAGAAGCTTTTCTGACTCAGATGCTCTACAATAAAATTAAATGCATTTTCAAATTTTCCCTTTGTTTTTCCTCTTATTTGTTGTCCTTATTTTTAGATTTACAAAGCCTTCATAATCATTCTAATTTTCTTTCTCTTTTGGTAGATAACTCTATTTCTTTCTCAATATATTCCTTTCCTCACAATTCAGTCTAGCCAAAAGTGCTGATCTGAACCTCAGTTGAAACATTCCCTATACATATGCCATTTTACTGTGATCATTTCTCACATTTGTCTACATGCATACATCCATTTATCAAGTGGTCAGTTTTTGAGACCTAAATGAATGTAAGAGATTACAAATAAATCTATTTTAGGACACCTACTAAGAAGAGAAAACAATGCAGGAGGTTGTCAATGTACTTGATCTGCCTTTTAAGCAACAAAGGTACCAAATCTAACAGATTTCAAGCAGCAAGCTCGATTGGTGTAGGCAGAGACTAGGCCTGAGTCTGATTAGCATATAACAATGCCCACAATGCAATCCCCTGTTGGAGATGGTGTAGGGGAAGACATGAATGACAAAGCTTGACCTTTCTGTCTTTTTCTGGGTAGAGTTTTGTGGGAAATGTTCTACAGACAAGACCATTGCTGTATCTCCAGTGGTGATACTGGGGAGTGCATAAATCAGTTCTCAGGATCAAAGAGTGTGTGTGTGTGTGTGTGTGTGTGTGTGTGTGTGTGTGTGTGTGTGTGTGTGTGTGTGTGTGTGTGTCTTTATAACGTCTAATGTCTTAATGAAGGTGGATAGTTGCCATTACAATGACACCCCATTGCACACTAACACACAAAAGGGAAGTGTTACAGTCAGTGCACCTGGGTTGTTGGGGCTTAGCAGAAAATGTCCACTTTGAACCACAATATGATGGCTCCCTGTCTGGCCTGTCCCAGGCAGTGGTACATAGTGGCTCATGCCCCTTAGAACTTATATGGAAAATGGAAAATATCCATGGTAGGGCTATTCCGAAATGGAAACCTTCTCAAAGTGAGTCACACTGGGAGGGACCATCACAGCATGGAAGGTATGGAGGACAGGAACGCCAACAATGGCAGTACAGGATGCCTGAAGTCAGTGACAGCATAAAAGGATAAAAATAAGAGTTTTCAAGCAGCAAATGTGCCAGTTCTAATAACCATCTCCAAGTTAGAGGGAAATTAGGGTTCTTATTTTTGCTTCCCAAAGCAAGCACTAACAAACTTTTGAGGGAAGGAAAAAGAAACAGGTGGCCATTATACAGAGGATAGCATGAGCATTCTGTCTATGGGAAATGTCCTCAGGGAGCCAGCTCTGGTAACATACAGGAATAAAGCTCTGATTATGACCTAGATGACCTGAGTTCAGTTAGTGCTCTGGTACCTGATGGAGCTGAAAGGGGAGAATGGACACGTGCATCCTGAGATGGGATGGTAGGGCAGAGCTAGCTACACCGTCCCTTAGAAGAAGAGTGGCAATGCAAATTCATGGCATGGGGGTGAGTGTTAGGTTCAACAAGTCACTGCCTGGTGGTAGCCTTCAATATGGATGCGTGGCAGTGTGCACTCATATAGCGGAGGGCATTGTGGGTATCTGTGACTATACAAGACTGCACATATTCCCGCACAGTGGTGGAGTTAGATCATTACAAAATGATCTCATTGTTGGGATGCTGACAAGGGCAAATAGCACCTTCATGCTTGTCTGAATGACAGCCTTCTCTAGATAGATTTTGCTCTGATCCTGGGTGAAATGTCATGGTAAAGGAAGGAACGGGCCATGTCTAACTGGAGTAAATCTTTATGGTCAGCAGACATGGGGCAAAAGTCACACATAAGTGAAAAGTCCTCCATGGGGGAGCTAAGATGACAGCTGAACTCTTTGCTCCAGTCAGTCTCTAACTCATGAACCTGCATCCCGTACAGACTGATTGACAGCTAAGGAATCAGAGGGTAATGAAGAAAGTCTCTTCCTTTTTCTGACAGATAAGTGCCAGCTCTTGTGCTACACCTGCTTAAGAGATGAAGTGATAGTTGTTTGTAATGTTTTGATTAGACTTGTTCTTCTCTCCCTTACTGTAACCTTTTGTAAACTTAATGCATGCAGTTTGTATGGAGCATTGCTCCTTGGGTCTCTGCTAAAAGGGGGCTTTGTATTCAGTCAGACTACCCCAGTAAACAAATGGTAATAAATAAAATAATAAAATAAGTGTAGTGTGAGGCTGTGTCTGATTCAACCGTATAAGCTACACATAATAGCTGAGGAGGTGTTGACTTGTATTCTCACACTCATGGGTTTGTCCTATTGTTTTTTGACACATCTGTCTGGCTTGTTCAAACTACACATCCATATTTATCATTATCTAATCAAGGCCTATTTTTTGACACATTGGAGGACTTACAAATAGCAACGGCTGTGCACTTAATAAGGCTTCCCATTTGGCATATTATTTTTTCCAACTAACAATTATCTTACTATATTTGAGGTGGGTAGCCAACAGGATGGAGTCGAAGCCACCTCATGGTCCACATTATAATGAATGTTTCAGCACTTTTTTTGTTTACACCAACTTCATATACTTGTTTGCCACAGGTATGTTTTGCTACCAGTGTTGTTCTGAGAACATGCCTTCTCACACCCCAAAAACATCCTATTTACTACTTTAAATACAAGGGGCTCACCTTAATGCTCACCAGGGTTTTTCATAAAATAATAGTTTCATATCCTTTCCCCCAGAAACAGGACAGCTGGCTGTTGGTCACTCAGTCTTATATCTCCCCAGATGGCCTCTAACCCTGGGTTATTAATCAAGATCTAAATATCAGTAACCCAGTCTCAAGGTCGACCACTGTATCAGTCATCTAGAATAGACAGTACTCTTGGGTCACTCTGGAAAAAGGACATTCATGTCCATGGGGTTACCCATTTAACAAATGTAAAAAATAAAATAAAATTTTGTTCTGCTACACTATCTTCACTCAATAAGAAAAGCTAGCATCCAGAATGCATTTCTATGGTGGACATAAATAAACTCTACTTCAAAACATACTTTTTTTAATCAGGGTACGTAAATGGCAGAGGGACACCCTCTCTTGGCATAAAATGCAGGCTGCAATAAAAATGCAAGGTACATTAAATGCTATTTTTTGATCTGGTACCAGAAAGACCACAGTAGATGAATTAAAGGCAACAGAGCTATATACTGAAAGAAACCTGTAATAAAATCTGATGCCAGGCCATGACAAAAGCTAAAAAAGAAATGATAACAGCTAAAAATTATGTCTTAAGCACTGGGTAATAAATACAGATGATGGAAGACGACTTACATGTTGACAGATAGAACCACAGAAGGGTAAGAATTTGAAAGATATAAAAAGGAAGGGAGGGAATGTAACAAAAAAAAAGGCAGCTAAATATTTTTCCGAGTAGTGAAGGCAGAAAACAGAAAAGGAAAGAATATCTGTAATCCACTTTGAAGCAACAAATAAGTAAATAGAATAGGATTGATATCTATTTAATTTTTCTTTTAGTTAAATTTGTTAACCAGCTAAGAGAAGTGGTCCAAGTTCCCTTTTCAGCCACAATCCAGGCTAATACCAATGCAAATAAACAGCATGAGTGACACTATGGACATTAAAATTTGAGATATAAAGATAACAGAACTATACATAATATTACTGAAGACAGCAGAACTGAACATATGTCCATACAACATTAGGTTAAGAAAAGACATAATAAATAATTAACTTGAATGCAACACCATAGCTTAAGACACATACATGTAGGAGCTTATGACATATACATTACTGTAAAACATGCTATTCTGGAAACTGTACAGAACCAGAGCAACTAAAACATGTCTCTAAAGAGAACATTTAAACTATAGGTAAGTATCTGGCTGTGAGTCGTACTTGGTGGATGACTTAAGAGCAGTAACAGATAAGGGGATATTCCAGCCTGGCAATGAGGACATGCATGACAATGGCTTGTGTAGCCTCCCTGCTAAGAAGACTAAAAACAGAATAAGCTGCCTTTAGCTGTGTAACTAACTTAGTCACTTCCATATCAATATGTGAAATGAAAGATGAGGAGGACTGAGGCGGATGCCAATATATCATTGAGAAGTGCTGAAGGAAAAGGGATTGTATGAGGGATCAGAGACAGAGAGAGGCGGGCATGTTTTTAGCTTTTGTGGAACACCAAAAATATGATGGTAGTTTTGGTGATGTTTACTTTCAGGCAGTTATTAGTCAGTCAGTTCCACGTAAATTTAAAACTGGATTGAAAAAATTTAAAATTGGATTGAAGATTATTGGAAATGTGATGGGTTGTTCTGCCTGCTCTGGTAAAGCTTCATAGTCAGGATAAAAGATGCAGTTAAACTGAAAAAGATCCCATGGAAGATTGTTTATTAAACAGTGAAAACAGCAGAGGACCAAGTACTGATCTCTGGGAGACTGGTTCCTGCCCAGCAACATAAATGGTAAATGATCCGCTAGCAATATAGTCTTTGTACCATAATAAGACTTGTGGGGAAAACCACAGTGTTTTAGTTTGGGTAGTAGATGGGAGTGATTGATTGTTTCAAATGCTCACTTAGGATCCAAAAATATAACTCCTGAGAGCCTCCCTTCCTCCATATTGGAGTAGATATGGTTAGTTACGAAGTACAGGTCAGTGATGGTGCTGTAGCTGGGGTGAAAACTTTGTTGCTTATATATTAAGATATCATATTTTTGAATATATACTAGAGATTGTAGATTATTTTTTTCAGGTGTTTTGGCTAGAGGACATAGATTCACAATTGGACAAAAGTCTAAAGGTTGTACTGCTCCCTGTGTTTTGTGGGTTCAGTAGCAAATAATACGTGTGTTACTACTACATTACTAGTAATGGAGACACTGAAAATGAAAGTGATGCGATGGGGTACATTATTGCATAATCTAAGAATTTGTGCATGAATAGTATGGAAGAAATGGTTGTAGCTGCTATGTGTATTTTCTAGTTGTTGTTATACCTGGTTGGAATTGATTGCTTTAAAATAGAAGGGAAGGTAATCTAGCAACTTACGAAGAGGTGTTGAAGGACGAGCGGTAGCATCATTTGGGGAGAGAATATTATTATGAAGGGGGCTGATATTTTTCCCTGAATCTTTGATAAGTGCAGGTGAAAGCAGTTGTGCAGTGGTTCTTATGGGAAATAGTTTACAGGTTGAGATTTTTTTTACAGTAAGCTAGAATAGTTTGAGTTGGCAAAAAAAAGCTTTGATTGCATTTGGTGCACATACTTCAATTTTTGTGGCTTTGGTAAAAAGTCCTTCTTATCTGCTAAGTGATAGATATTTATCATGGGTCTGAGCATCAGCAGGGTTAGATTTTCAAGCCTCAAAGGCCAAATCTTTAACGTTTATGACTTTCAGTGAATCACCAGTCAGCCAGGGCATGGATCTTCAATGTCTTTTAAGTTTCAGTAATGGGAATAGTCTATCTCAGACAGAGGTGATGAGTTTGTTAAAGGTGGACAGGGTAGAGGTAGGGTTGTTACATTTGTACAGTGATGACCAAGCAGTTTGATGTAGTTCATCAAGTAATATATTGCATGAGAGAGAGAGAGCAGAAATATTTCAGTTGAAGGAAAAGCAAGGAGGCACTTTAGGAGTAGAAAAGGCCCATGTAGAGAGGGAGTGGGGTAACGGTCACTCATGCAGTTTGGAAGAATAGTATGGGAATAAATGCAGGGGTATGGTTTAATGTCAACAGTACTGATAGCCAAGCGAGGGAAATGTCTATGGTGTGTAATGTAGAGACAGGTAAGAGGGGTGGGAGTGTATGTGCGTGTATATGTGAGTTAGGATTATGGTCGGGGATGAGTGAAGAATGAGTGTTGCATGTCTGTGTGTGAGATTGTGTATTTTAGGGTTAGGGTCAAGGTTAGGTTAGGGGATAGGTATAGTGTTGTTTGGGAATGTTTGTGTGTCCAGGTGTGTACTGTATAGTGGCAGTATTACAGGAAGATTTATATGAAAGAAAGGTGTAGGGTTAGGGTTGAAGGAAAGGGCAGCATTAGAGTTAATGCTAGGGTTAGGATTTGGGTTTTAGTAATGGGTGCTAACCCTAACACTACACCTACACCTTGCCTTCGTAAAAAACTTCCCATAACACCGCCAATGTTCAAACAAATTTGAGGCTAGTGTTATGGGGGGTTTTAGTGTTAACAGTGGGAAATAAAATAGTTTTCCTTTCTTGATATTATTTAATTTGATATTTTTTGTTTTCCTTATTGTATATGTTCAACCTTTTTTTGTCAGTGTTTTCAATTTGACATTAAATTAGTTCAATCATACACAATAGAACCATATACAGAGAGACAGAAAGAGAGAGATAGAAGAAAATGCAGTTAGGCTTACATATATGGGTAATGGAGTGGGGAAAAGGTGTTGATTCACATGGGTAGGTAATACAGTAATTGGCTGAGAATTTAAAATGTGTTGAGGAAGTGGTGAAGTGTGAAGTAGGAGCCCAGAGACTATAAAGGAAATGCTGCAAGTGTAGGTGGGAATGGAGGTAGGGTAGGGTACCCGAGGCTCTGCAGAGCAGGCCCATTCAGACCTCTGACTGCCCCAGCAAAACAATCAGTGAGAGAGCAGACTGTGTAGGAAAAACTCTGCAGCAGATCATATAGTCTATTTTGATTGCCTGTACCTGGGACTGCAGAATGTAACACCACTAAGTAGTTTTGCATAGCATTTCTTTATGATTCTGATGTTCTGTAAGATGTTAAGTTAACCTTTTCTCCTGGAATATTCTCAAAATGTTGAAGCAGGTTTGTTATGTCAAACACTTCCTTGTTTCTTAAAAGAAAAAAAAAACATATTTTTTGTTCCTGTGATTTAGAAAGTGTGTTCACACTGCTGCCATAGAAATTAGTTGTATTTCTTCACCAGAACTAATTACAAAGCTCCACACTTCTGTAGAGGGTTTCAGAACATTGATATGGTATATATGTTCTGGCCTTTTCTTACCAGTCTGTATAGCCCTGCACTTTACATAATTTAGTTTTCCTAATAATTCAAATGGAGCCTCTCTCCTAGCCACCAAAATTAATGCCTGGTTTCTAGCTGTGAATTCCCCGGCCATTTTATATTTATTATACACAGTTGAAGGTGTAGTTTGGGGGTTTTCATGTATATCTGTATGGTGAGCATCACTACTTCCAGCCCATATTGTAAGTTGGTATAGTGTTCTAAGACACATTTAAATGTTTTCTCTTCTTTACAAGCTTCTCTGCTAATATCTAACAGCTCATGAAGGTGCCTACCATATAATAGCTCAAAATGACTGAACCATGCCAAAACTTGTGGCATTTCTCTAATGGTAAGCTGCGGGTATGGTATTAATTTGTTCCGGTTTTTATCATCTTCCTTGATAATGTTTCTCCTCATAAATCTTAATATTTGGTTAAAATGATCTACTAACCCATATGTATGGGGATGGTACACTGCAATTCTTAACTGTTTGACCTTAAAGCTTTGGCATAATTGATGCATTATTCTGGGCCAACAAACTCCTCCACCAGCTGAGGAGTATTTCTTTCTGAATTCATAGACTGAAAAATAATGACAGGAAACTTAAGTATAGCTTTATTATTATAGAAAAGATATGTGGCCGAGACAGGTGTGGCAATAAGTTACACAAAGAAAGCTGGTGGCGGAATGCAGAAGTCCAGTAAGTTATCAAAAAAAAGAAGTAGGGCAGGAAGAAGTGGGAGGTAAAAAGGACAGACATGGCTAAGAAGAAATATTGGTTGGTCAACAAAGAGGCTAAAGTGGCAAAGTCAAAGTGACAAAGAGCAGGGCATCAGAGAAGTTCTACTAGTTTCTGGAAAGTGACTTTGCAGATGGCAAAAAGAAACTCTATCAGAATGCAAGACAAAGACAGTACGATAAAGAACGTAGTCCATTGGATACCATTCATAAGGAATACCAGCAACAATCTTCTCATCAGTTCAGATAACATCAAAGGCAGATAAAAGGACTACTTCCAGCAACTTATGAAACCCTCACAGAGGCTGTAGTTCATAGCAGATTACTAGGCTATCAAACTGGAGGTCATTTCAAGCCAGTTTCATCCCAATGTAATACATAGAAATGCTAGTCAATACCCAAGATTGCATTCAGTAATACATATGGACAGCCTATGATGAAACAGGAAAAAGAGCCCACCCTAGCAGAAATAACAACAGCACTAAAAAAATTAAGTTAGGGAAAGTAGCAGATTCAGATGAAGCCACCACAGATATGTTCACGATGTTAGGTGAGTTAAGGGAGAAATGGATCCTGAGGTTACCCATCATGGTATGAAGAGAAAGAAGCATCCCAGCTGACTGGAGAATAAGCATTCCTAGTACCAGTGAAAAAGAACAAACAAAGCATTCGTAACTCTAGTCAGTACAATGGAATCAAACTCCTGTCACACTGTATGATATTTCTTGACAGGGTGATGAATAAATGAAAGAGTAAAGAGTAGTAGAAAGTAAGATGTGAAATGAGCAGTTCAGATTCAGATCGAGATGCAGCACAGCTGACCTGATGATTACAGTGAGACAGATTGTGGAGAAGAAGCAAGAGATGAGGAAAGAGTCCAACTGAGCATTCCTAGACTTGGAGAAAACATATAACAAAGTCCCAAGAAAACTTATTTGGGCAGTATGGGGATGGTTCCAAGTTCCAGAAACATTGACAAACTTACTGCAGGCAAGGACACACTGGCACAAGTATGAACAGTGTTTGGACTCAGAAAGAGGTTCCCAGTGAAAGTGGGTGTGCATCACCGTTCAGCTCTGAGCTCAGTGCTGTTCATATTAGTGGTGAATTACATTATCAAACAGGTTCTGAACAGGAACTTCAGGAAGTGATTAAGGAATGGAATGCAAAAGTGAAGGCATGTAAGATGAAACAGTTGCCATGGCAGTAAATGGGGGAAAGCAGAAGGAACTGAACACTGATGTAGAAGGGGAATAGCAGAAAAGGTTAACAGCTTCAAGTATCTGGGAAGGTTGGTAGAGGAGAAGAGAAATTTGAATGAGGAGGTCAAAGATAGAATCAAAGGTGCTGCAGCCAACTGATACAGAGTGTCAGTGGTAGACTGACAGAAAAATGTTTAAAGAAATGGAAAATAAGGTGGAAAAAACAGCTGTGTAACCAGTGCTTACAGCCATTGAGGAAGCTTGAGGTGATGGAGATGGAGTGCCCAGGACGGTGGTAGGATGGACACTGTGGGACAGGTGAAGAAATGAGGGCATGACAGCAGAAGCCGAAGTAGACCCAATTACAGATAAGGTCAAGAAAACCACACTGTGGTGTTTTGCTCACAGGTTCAAGAAAGCAGAAAGTGATTTGGTGAAGAATATTTGGGAGACAGGAAGAAGGCAAGAGAAAACAAGGCTGTCCAGCTAAGAGATGGATGGATTGCATGTAAGAGAATACCTGCAACAGTCAGGCATGACATTTAAGAAGGTAGAAGTGTGACACTGAATGAAGAGAGTTGGTGGCAGTTGATGTGACTATGTAAAAAAAAAAAAAAAAAAAGTGGAAAAGGGGTGGGTTTGATGATGATATTAAGTGTTAAATTGGGAACAACAGCAACAGGATTAAGTGCCTTTCCAATCACAGTTTGTATTTCTACATCAGTAATGGGTTACTGTTTCCTACTCTATAAAGGAAAACTACTTCAACTGCTGTTTTGGAAGGGGCATTGCACTTAACTTTGCAGGAGACAAGCAGCAGAAGGCTGACTCCACTATTCTTGCAGAAACTTTATCACACTCCATACTCCAAATATTAGTAGAAAGATTTTCACTGGGTAATGTTTTCACAGGTATGACTGTTCATTTTTTAAGCATAGTTTAAATGTTTATCATTCTCTACCAGTACAACTAAATTTGTACATCTTTAATGTCTATTTGAAGCACTCGTGTTTGTAAAGAAGCAGGCAAATATGTCTTCAGTGGCTAACATTTATAACATTTTGCATTTAGTATTTTGAGCTCTAGGACCTAGTTAAGTACATGTTCTCATAACTGAGATCTTAAAGTTTTTTTAGAAGAAAATATCAAGTTCCAAACTTGTGAGTGTGTGTCCCAGAGGCAACACCATCTTTGACTAACAATGTCTTTTTTTTTAACTTTTTATAGTCTTGCTATTCAGTACCCCCCCATATCCATAACATGTTTTGAAAGCTCCAAAGTTACTAGGGTTGAGAGGATTCTAGCCCCGTAACCCTCCTGGTGGGCATACTGGGCATACCACTCAAAGGCCACCTGAAACACCTTAAAATCTTCTTCCCTGGTTAGTTGTTTCATTGGTGGAACTGTCTTTGGTAATGCCATGGATTTATGGATTTATTAAAAAATATCCCCTCATCTGTAACAGCAATAGTCTGTAGCAGTTGCTTCTTGGTTTTCATCTTGACAAAAGCACCCACAGCAGGATTGTTTTCCCTTTTGGTGGGAATGAGATGGATTTGCTCTAGCAATTTTCACAACACATCACAGGAATGCTGCTTGTCAAGTTCTTAAGGAATAATGATGAGAGGGGATAGCTTTTGTGCAAAAGGTTGGTGGAAGTCCAGTATGAGTTATTTATAAGTGGTTGTAATGAAAAGAAAGGTATTTATTTCTGTCACTGTAAGAATACTTGTGGAGGTTCAGAGGAAATAGTGATGCAAGCAGGTGTTTACTAGATTCATAAAACAAAAACATTATTTAGTGCCTTCCAAGAAGAGACAATGTTATGTGAATTTCCCATTTAGTGACAATGCATATTCTTGTTTAGGGATGTCAAAAGAGGTAGTCAAAATAAGGTGTACAAGACAGCCAGGAATTAGTTAAAACTGGGTAATTGGTAAGAACATTAGACTGTGTTATGTGTAACTGTATAATTGAACCTTTTACTCAATCTGCATAACTGCACAATAGTACATGGATTCTGTAAAGGGAATAAAGAGTGACAGAGACATTTAATAATTTGTTTTACTCAGTTCGGCCTTGCAACTTGAATATATTGGCAATGGTACCAATAAGAGCATATGTATCTTTGCTTTCCATTATACTGTCAACGTTTCTCACAGCTCTGAAGCACACAGGGATGAAGCTCTTATTATAGTCCATCTGGCAGAAGTTTAATTAACAACTTGAGAGCTAGAGCAGCCATTTTGTGGGGTGCATTACATCACCCTTATCCATGGGCAGGGACTGCGGCTTCTGCTGGCAGCTGGGGCACCCCCTCATGCAGATTGGGGCATATTTCCCAAGCTGCTGGCAGGCTATCACTTGAGTGGTTGCTAGTGAGCCCGAGTGATGTCATGGCTGATGCTGCCTGTTACAACAAGCCTGCTTTTCCCAGTTAAGGATTCCCCTTTTCTATATTTGAAAAAAGAAATCCTCACTCCTAGCCACACATTCAGTATCTTCCCTTGGCTCTTGCCTCTTTTTACATGGCAACTTTAAGAGATGTAGGCCAAGAGGTCATTCTCTTCCTGAAGAAGGAGGGCCTATTTCCAAGGTTACAGCAGGATCTATCCATTCTCCCCAGACAGTCGTGATGGAAATGTGAAGCTTGTCTGGCAGTCTTAAGGGAAGTAGACCAAAAGGTCATTTTCTCACTGAAGATGGAGGGCCCACCTGTATAGTTATAGAAGGATTCTCATACACCCCTCTACTGATAAGTAAGGGGAATAAGAGGAATGAGTAGATTTGTTTGGAGTACAGGTAGACATCAGCAGTAGGTGGAATGGAAGTCCAAAAAATTTTCATTTTGCAATGTACTTTTCATAATATTGTTTGTAAGGAAGGCTGGTGCCACCTGACTCTCCTACAGAAATACAGTGGGATTAAATGTAAGCACTAATCTCCCCTTTACAAATAGTATTAAAGAAAATACAGTTTGTATATATTGTTGATCATTGATATGCCTACATTAAGTTACATCTGTACTTGAACATGCACTTTATTCACAGTGCACAACGAACATGGTCCAGTAATCTTAACAAGTCTTCAAGGATTGAGGAGGGCTGGAGATTTGATTCTTCTTCTTTTGGCTTTTCCTGGTTAAGGGTCACCACAGCGGAACTCCAGTCCGCTAGTGATTGGCAGTAGATTTTTACGGTGCCGAGGTGCTAGCCCGACGCCTAACCTTCAACAAAGGCAAGCCAATTCACGTATGTCTTTCGAACTCCACTTGACTGCAGGGAGGACATGCAGACTCCACACAGGAGGCACTCCAGTCGAGAATCGAACAGGAGAACCTCTTACTGTGAGGCGATAATGCTACTGCTGCACCACCACGGCTTAGCTGAGAAAAAAACTGTAAAGATATACTACAGTTTGTTTCATCAGGGTCTAGTCAGTTGTCTGTACTATGAAGTTTCTTTTAGTTATGCATGATGAGAATAATTTGAGCAGAGAGTTAAAGTGTTGTAGAGATGAGTGAGGGGGCTAGTAGAGGAAGGGTCAAAGAGGTCGGTTCATCCTGCTAGTGAAAGTTTTGTAGGGATCCAGTTTAGATCTCTTTCTGTGTCACTGTGGCTTATGGGAAATGGCAAATTGTTTTGGTTTGGAGAGTTTTATTAATTAAGATATAGTATCATCTGATATTGTTAATCCTTGTTCATTCCTTACGCATGGGTATCGGTTCCGAGCTCGGAACCGAGCCGGCCATTTTCCAGGCTCGCATCAGCTTCAAACTCTCGAGCTAAACTCTTACCCACAATCCCCCTCTCCCAGTTACTCCAGATTTCGTTTGCCGCATTGCCATTCGGTCGTGTCAAGTTACTTCTCTTGAGCTAAGTACAGTCAGTTGTTGTTTAATTGCTTTACAGATTACTTTTCTGTCAGAAAAGTTCATATTTTATTGTCTCTTACCCTAACGCATCTAGCGTTCCTAATTTCTTCAGGTTTTTTCTGCTTTTTCTTTACCACTTTTACCATGAGGTATTCTCTCTTTACCATCATTGGTAATCTTTTTCCCTTTTCTCTCTCTCTCTCATATCTTCGGGTACTCTCTTGTACCATTGTTGGTACTTTTCTATTAATTAATTTGCTGTCATGGAAGATAAAAAAGGTAGTCCAGGGTGTAAGCGATGTTCTGATTGTGGAAACAAACTGCCTACTTCTAATGCACACTCTTTGTTTGTTTATTGTTTGGGAGCTTCCCATTTGTCTGTTGACCCACCCTGTACTATTTGTGAGAACTTTTCTAATACAACATTGTTGGAAAGGAAAAACAAGCTGATACTGAAGGGACTTCTAAAATCTCCCTTTTCAGAGGCTATTTCTGGGTCGGAGGTCTCAACCCCTCCTAGAGCCCATAAGAAAATGGATGTTCCTACTAAGGCTAAATCTTTGCCGTCGTCCCCGGCTGGGGACTCCCGTCAACCAAAACCTAAAAAGGCTAAAGTTTCAGCTTCGAAGCTCTCTCAGTCAGCCCCAGTGCTTTTGGTGCCTAGACCTTCGGCACTGAGGCCTTCAGCTCCATTAGTGATTTTGGCTCCGTCTTCTCCTGCAGCCTTATATATATCGGCACCGAGGGGCTCCTCGGTTCAGACCCTTACCACTGTATTGGCACCGACCATTCAGTCGGCGCAGACCTTGACCGCATCAGCTCTGTGGGCTTCCTCGGAACAGACACCTTTATTATTGACTCCAGTTTTGTCGGTTCCAACTTCGGCACCGATAACCACTTCGGCACGGATCCCTGTGTCGGTGCAGACAATGACCTCGGCACCGATGACTTCTTCGGTGCAGACAACAGTAGTCCAGTCTCTCTCTGCACCATTGTCCTTGTTGTGGTCAGATGACATGGGCACCGAGTCTGCCTCTTCTGTGGACAGGCCTGTTTCTCCCTCAGTCTCCGTGAGGTCCACTAGAAGCCTTTCCGAACATGTGTTGCATCTTGTGGATCAGGTACTCTTGGCCAGAGGTATCCCACCCCTCAGGAACTATCCTTCCTTGGGAGATCCATCTCCAAAGACCCCTTCTTATTCTCCTCCTTCATTGCATTTGAAGTCCATGGATATAGCACAGTCTTCCCCTTCTGCGGTTCCCTTTATGGATCTCACTAAGGAACCGCAGTTGCCTTCGTGGCAGGAAAGTTTTGCTATGACCCAGGATGTCAGCTGTGACACGCATAGCTTGCTGCTCCACAGCCATCCAGGGACTCCGAGTCAGCAGGCTGAGCCACTTAGAGGAGGGGTGACCCCTGTCCTAGACATACACTTCTCTTTGGGTGGACTAGCCTTCCAACTAGTGGAGAAGGCTTTCACTGCTGCTGGTGATACCAGACTGTCTATACCTCTGCCTTCCTCTGGTACACTGGTTTCACAAGTCGCATCTAGCGGGCACTGGGTGCAAGGGCCGCAGGATATATTCCCTCAGTAATCCCCTTTTCCCTGGTCTTCCCCAGCTTCTCCTGCTGAGGAAGTCTACCGGAAAAATTTGTGTAAGAGGAAGCACATGGACTCCACAGAGGAGTCCCTCACCGAATACATAGATTTCGATGAGGGGGAAGGATCCCCTCGGTCACCCTCTGAGGTATCCTTTGGTGATATCCTCGAAATCCTGAAACAGAGAGGTGACTGACAGTCCTCTAATCTGACCTCTGAGGAATCTGTGTTCCTGCAGGCCTTTCGCGCCCGGCCCCCTACCTCCTGGGTTACTCCACCTGCCGATGAACTTGTCTGGCTCATTGTGCAGCGTGCTTGGAAGGCTCCGGATACCATCGAATCTATTCCCCGGAGGCCAGATAAGATCTTGTCCCCTCCTGCTTTGGATCCCCATTGGTCCAAAGGTCTCCCTGTGGATGCTTTGGTGGTGGCGGCCGCAACAAAAAAGGATCTGGCAGAAGAAGAAAGCCAGACTGTCCATCCGCCTAACAGAGAGTCCCGGGCCCTGGACAGGATAGGGAAGCACACCTTTACTTCAGTGACCTTTGCTGTCAGGTCCCTGAATTATATGGCACATTTTACCAGGCTTCAAAGGGATCTGGTTTCTGAGCTCTCTGAAACCTTCGTTGGTGCCGTGTCTGATGAGGTCCGTGACAAAGTGGCCTCTCAGCTCCACCATTAAGTCTATATCTAACTCCTCTATGCGACTGATATCTCACGCATCAGAAGGAGCAGCTAGAGCAGCGGGTTCAGCTGCGGTCTTGAGACGACATGCCTGGATGCGCTTGTGCAACTTTGCGGAACCCTTTAAGTCTTCTTTTCTTAATGCCCCCATTGAGGCCTCCGCTTTGTTTTGGCCCAAAGTTAAAAGCACACTGGCCAAATGTGAACAAGACGGTAAGACCCTTTCTGCTGTAGGTGTCCATTATTCTTCCCCTCAACGTGCTTTCTCCCGAAACCAAAAGAGTGGGAAGATATGGTTCAAGAAATCTCAGGGTCCTTTCCGTGGCACACAGGCCAAGTTCTCCCCCAGAGGCAGAGGGGGAAACTCACAGGGAAGATGCTCCTTTTGGGACAGAGGGGGTCCACGTAACCAGGGTTCCAGGGATTCTTTCCCTGGTCAATCCTACCAGCGCTCCTGAAGAGTGGCCCAACTTCTTTCCTCTGGAGGTGGTTGGGGGACATTTCTGCTTGTACCCTTCTGTCTGGCTAACCATCACCACCAATTCCTGGGTACAAAGGATTATAACCAGAGGTTATCATATCCCCTTCGATCTTTGCCCCGTCTCTTCAAAAAATCTTCCCAACGTTCCACCCAGTCAAAGGGAAGAAGCAGTACTAGAGATAGAAAAGCTGCTAAGAAAGAGAGTCATCCAAACAGTCCCTCCAGACCAGATAGGATCCGGATTCTACTCAAGACTATTTTTGGTGCCAAAGAAAACCAGGGACTGGAGATCAATTTTGGATCTCAGTGTATTATACATGTTTGTGACAAACATTCCAGATGGTCACAATACAGTCTATTCTCCTGCTTTTGGAAAAAGATGATTGGATGTGCTCTATAGATCTTCAAGATGTGTACCACCACATAAAGTTGGACAAGCCATCAAGAAGATTTCTGTGCTTCCATGCAGGAGCCAGTCACTACCAGTTCAGAGTACTGCCCTTCAGACTCTCTACAGCCCCCAGAGTGTTCACAAAGTGCTTGGCAGTTGTCACAGCTCACTTGAAACTTCAAGGATTCCAGGTGTTTCCATACCTAGACGACTGGCTCATTTCAGCCCCCACCAGACATCTACTGGAAAAAGCCTTGGCATACTCTCTCCTCACTGCTCAAAGGCTAGGCATAACCATAAACTGGCAGAAGTCCAATCTCACCCCATCTCAGTTGACAGAATTCATAGGGGTTATCTTTGACACAAAAAAACTGCAGAGCCACTATTCCAGAGCACAGAATTCTAAGGATAAAGCAACAACTAATTCCAATCCTTTCAAAGGAAAAATCCACGGCTCACTTGGTTCTACAGCTGTTGGTTCCATGGCAGCCTCCATCACCATTGTTCCCCTGGCCAGGTTTCACATGAGGCTTCTACAATGGCTACTGCTCACCCAATGGTATCCCTTTCAGCATCCTCTTTCAGCCATGATTCGAGTAACTCACAGGTGCAAACAGGATTTAAATTGGTGGATGACACACAATCTCTCACAATGGTCTTGCCCCTTCTCCCCCCAGCAACCCAAGGCCACAATGACCACGGATGCTACCTGATGAGGTGGGGGGGCTATGTCAGGGATAGACAGTCCAAGGCACTTGGTCCAAACTGGAGGCCCATCTGCATATAAATGTTCTAGAGCTGAGGGCGGTGCTTCTTGCGTTGCAAGCATTCCATCCCCTGCTGCCATCTGGGACAATTGCAATTCAATCAGACAACATGGTGCTGGTCTGGTACATCAACAAGTAAGGTGGAATCAAATCTTACCCCCTTTGTTGAGAGGCCATGGGAATATGGCAATGGGCGATGGCTACCAACCATTTTCTTCTAGCAAAGCACATTCCCGGGAGTTCCAACATGATAGCAGACAGACTCAGCAGGTGCATTCTTCAACCTCATGAGTGGTCCCTGAATCCCTTGATAGTGGCGGAGATCTTCCACCGTGGGGGCTGTCCTTGCTGCAACCTCTTTGTATCCCCGACCAACTGCAAATGCAGCAACTACTTCGCCCTGATCCCCCCCGGGACAGTCACCCAGGGATGCTCTAGTCCACAATTACCCCTCGGGTCTTCTTTATGCATTTCCACCCTTTCCCCTCATCCCCCAGTTTCTGAAGAAAGCCCGTCAGTTGAAGAGCAAGGTGATCCTCATAGCACCATATTGGCCTCGACAGATTTGGTTCCCGTTCCTTTGGCCTCACCTACTAGATCAACCATGGATTCTCCATCCAACCCCGGAGTTGATCTCACACCCACAAAACCTAATTCATCCCAACCTGAACATCCTGAAGCTCATAGCTTGGTTACTCCAATTCCCTTGATTGCCAGGCAGAATGATCTTTCCCTACCAGTACGTGATATTCTCATTGCTTCTCATAAGTCTTCCACTAGAATTACTTATCTGAGCAAGTGGAAAAGATTTACCTGTTGGCTGAAAGATAAATAAGTAGACCCCTTTTCAGCACCAGTGTCGATAATACTAGACTATTTGGCCAACCTGTTTCAATCAGGTCTATTGGCCTCTACCATTAGAGTTCATTTGGCTACAATTTCTAATTTTCATGTGGGTGTCCAAGATTCCTCTCTTATGTCCCATAAATTGTGCAAGACCTTCATAAAAGGTGTGAATCATCTGAAGCCACCTTTTAGAGAACCTATTCAACCATGGGATTTATCATTAGTTCTACAAGCTCTGACAATGTCACCTTTTGAACCAGCCTCTTCTTGTGACCTCAAGTATTTGTCATGGAAAACCTTGTTTTTGGTCACTATTACTTCTACCAGATGTATTTCTGAACTTCAAGCTTTATGTATCAGGAGTCCATACTTGATTTTTCATAGAGATAGAATGTCTCTGAGAACTAATCCATCATTTCTGCCTAAAGTGATCTCTGAAATGTCCATTAATCAAGCCATTGAATTGCCAGTTTTCTTTCCCAGTCATTCAAACAGAGGAGAGTATTGCCTACATACCCCTAGATATACACAGGCAAATCCATTTTTACTTAAAAAGGACTAAACCCTTTCGTAAATCTGACCAGTTATTTTTGACCTTTTCTGGACCTAGACTAGGATCTGCTGTTGCTAAGGTCACATTAGCTAGATGGTTGAAGGACTGTGTGACCTTTATTTATTCACAACGTAATATCTCATTGCCTACTACCATGAAAGCTCATCCAACAAGGTCGGTGGCAACTTCTGCTGCCTTCCATGCCAGAGTTTCTTTACATGACATCTGTGCAGCTGCAACTTGGGCAATGCCTCATACCTTCATCAATCATTACAAATTGGATTTGGCCTCCAGGGGAAGAGCATCTTCCAGTTCTATGGTGCTCAGGAATGTCCTTCCATGAGAGCCTCCCAGGAATAGAGGTAGCTGGGGACTCTGTCCCATGCGTAAGGAATGAACGAGGATTAACAATATCAGATAAAGAAGTTATGTCTTACCATAACGTTCCATCTGTATTGTTGATCCTTGTTCAGTCATTACGACCCTCCCTCCTTCCCCCTCCTGTGGATTCTAGTGGATCTCACCATCTGGTTCTCTTAGGTTATTTGACCAGAGGTAGCCTCTACCTTCTTTGACTTGCAAACTCAATCTGAAGTAACTGGGAGAGGTGGATTGTGGGTAAGAGTTTAGCTTGAGAGTTTGAAGCTGACGTGATCTTGGAAAATGGCCGGCTTGGTTCCAAGCTCGGAACCGATACCCATGCGTAATGACTGAACGAGGATCAACAATACAGATGGAACGTTATGGTAAGACATAACTTTTTGTTCTCCAGCTTTGGACTATAAGAGGTCATTTCTGTGAAAATGACTACTACTGTTTAGGGAGGAAGGAAGGAAGAGCATGTGCCCTCATCTTTTATCAATGTCTTGGACATAAATAGATTACCTGGTTGAAAGTAAGCAACCTAAACTTCAAGTGAGACTATTTTGTTAGTAATACTTCTACAGATGAAGTTGACAATCCTAAAATATTTTAATGTAGGAGAAGAAAGTGGGATGTGGAATAAGTTGAGGATAACATGGTACCTGGCCAAGTGTCATCAATGCTGCATAACTGAGTTAAGGAAATACAGCATTAGGTAGTTTAGTTGTTGTAGGAATAGGGTGCATTGCTTAAGCAAGGAGGAGTGAGGGGAGGTGGAATACTTTAGGTGGAAATGCGTAAAAGTAATTGTTGGGACAGAAAATACAGTATGGGAAATTAAAACAGGGGGAGGTTCAGTTGGAATGACAGCAATAAGTGGTCTAGAAATAAGATAAAAGAAGTGGTGTATTTGAATATAACCAGGAAGTAAAAGTTATGAAAATTACAGAAAGAAGGAAGAGAAGTTAGTTAATAACAATATGATGCCCCTGCACTATCCCAGTAATCAAGGAGCCTCAATCATCACCACTGGCATCAGTGGGAAATGTATACGCTGGGAGGATGACAAGTACACACACAGTAAAGTGCAATTTCCCTTAAGAGCACAAAGAGATTACAGTCAGTCTGTGGCTGGTTTCTCCAGATCCCCAATAAAACTACCTACTGGCACAGGTATAAGACTGAGATCTTAGTTGAGTGGCCAAACCAAGATCTCCAGTACCCTCTCTGTTTAGCCAGTGCTTCTTGTCTCTGCACAAGTAACTGACACACAGACTATTTGAGATTTGATTTATATGTAAACACACACACACTCCTGGGAAAGGCTGGCACAAGTTTACTACTATGCCCCCTTCTGTCCAGACTATAGGATAGTTCCAGCTGCCACCAGCTACTTTAAGGCCCTAAGCAAAGGGTTTCCAAGCCTACTGTGTATTGTTACTATTAATCCAAATGGTAGTCTGATCAAGAGCAAGACTATTTAGCAGTGGCCTGTACAGTGTCACCAAATAGATATGCAAGTACTCTAAGAGCTTAAATATCTCTAAACAGACAAGAAACAATTGAAAGGTGTAAACATATTTAATAATAAATAATAAAAGAATAAGACAATACTCAGTAAGTAATCAGTTACATCAGAGCTAAAAATCACAGGGAATATTTAAAACAAAATTGCAGGACAGTCTCAAGTAAATAAAGAAAACAGCTATACTTTACTATATTCCTATCTGAATCTAAAGGAGTTACTATGCCCTAAAAACTTACAGCAAGGCAAGTGTAGAGGTGAGTGGATGTTCTTGTTAGGTCAAAGACCAAATAAAAAATGTCCCATTTCTCTTTCTCTCAGAGAGTTCTTAAATTAATATTAAATATTACTACTGGGTTAGCTTGGATGACATCACTTCTTGCCACCTGACTTAACTGCCAAGCTAAACCCCCAGTGTCAGAAACTACCAATGTTTAGCATCTCTCTGTGAAAATACATAACCTTCAGATGTTTGCAACTGCTAGAAGACATAAAACAATAAAAAACTTACAAAACAACACATACAGTCTCCTAGTGTAGACATCTTGTCACATGTTGACTGAAACTGAAAGATAACTTTTATAGCACAATTGTAATACAATTTAATTTCAACTATTTTCTTGCCGTTTTGCAAGTTAACATTCTATGTTCTAGTCCCCACTGTTAAAACATATAAATTTACACAATTACAATAGTTTATATACATTTCTATTCTAAGCCAGCAGGGCATGCTGTGGTTACATTTTACCTCAGTACATAGCATACAGTTCTAACACAGTTTTACCGCATGCATCTTACATGAAACATGTTGGCATTCACAAATGACAAATAACCACATTCCAGATAGCTGGGCTGGCAGTATCTCATTCTGTTACATTTCTATTTAAATCATATTAATATTCACAAATGACATATAATTATTTACAAAATTCCAGCGCTGGGCTGGCAGTATTTACCTTTGTCACACTTCTTCCCCACCCAAAAACTCAAGCTAGTTTTTCAAGTGACCCTTGAGAAATGTTGCTTGAGAGGGTGAGCTTATCTGGGAATATTCTACCCCATACCCTGTGTTGACATACCAGCTGCCTTGGTATTGCTGACCCTGCAACCCTAGGCTCCACCATAGTAATTTGGAATTTTCCTGGCTGGCTCCCTATAGCCATAGATCCCCCTCAGACTCCTCCTGCCTTGTACAGTAGTTAGCACCAGGGCCTCCGTATTGTGGTAAGGTTTCATCATGTTAACATGGTACAGTTTGTGGCCCTGCCTCCTGACTAGCAGTTCTACCATGTAGTTAACATCACTGAAATTCCTTACCACTTTAAAGGGTCTCTCCTTAGCTGCCTGCAGCTTGTTATGTCTGACAGGAATGAGAACCATTACCTGCTGCCCCACAGCGTACTCTCTAGCTTGAGCATTCCTGTCATACCAGACCTTTTTCTGCTGTTGGGCTTCTGCCAGTTTCCCCTGGGCCAAGCCCAAAAGCTCCCTGAGCCTTGTCCTGAAGTTTAGGACATTATGCCACAACAGACTCCTTGTGGGATTCACACTTACCCTCCCACTCATCTCAAATCAAATCTAGTGGTCCCCTCACACTATGCCCATACAGCAACTCAAAGGGTGAAAAACCTGTGGACTCCTGGGGCACCTCTCTGTGAGCAAACAATAGATGGGGCAAATATTTGTCCCAGTCCCTCTTAAACTGGTCTACAAATGCCTGTAACATCGTCTTGAGTGTAGCCTCTAAACAAGACCATTAGTCTGGGGATGGTAGGGGGTGGTCTTTAAGTGCTTCACCCCACAGTGCTTCCACAGACATGAAACTGGCACCTCTATCAGTCAGTATTTGTTTTGGGAAACCTACCCTGCTGTAAATCTCTAACAAATCATTTGCCATCTTTTCTGCCTCGATGGAGAATAGGGCCACCACTTCAGGGTATCTGGTAGTACAATCTACTACCACTAGGATATACATTTTCCCTGTGGAACTTGGGGTACTCAGAGGCCCCACAATATTCATAGCTACCCTCTGAAATGGCTCCTCAATTACAGGCAAAGACACCAAAGGAGCTTTCACCTTGTCTCCTGCATTGCCTACCTTTTGGCACTGCTCACAGGTCCTGCAGTACCCTGTTACACCTCTGGAAATCCCAGGCCAATAAAAGTTCTGCATAATATATCTCTTTGTACATTTTATGCCCATATGACCTGCAAAGGGAATATCATGGGCTATGGATAGAAGTGCCAAATGGTTGGGTCTGGGCACTACCAACTGCTGTATTCTCTTACCATCTACCCCTCTCTCAAGGGTCCACTCTCTATGCAGTAACCCTTTGTCCCAGTATACAGATTCCCCCTTCCCTTGAAAATCAGGTGTCTCACTAGCTACCTCTCTCAGGCCTTGTAATGTAGGGTCTGAGAGCTGAGCCTGTCTCAACTCTGTCTTGGTAATCCTTCCCAACTCCCCTTCCACAGGAAGTCTGGTATTCTCTGACAGTGGTGCCTCACATTCAGCTTGGGTACTACTACTCACCTATGCCCTTGCAGTCACTCTGTCGAAGAGAACCTCAGTACCCACAAGCAGCTATGGCTTACCTTATGTCTCACTGCTACAGATTAGCTCCCTCCCTCAAGTAACCACCTCAGCAGTTCTGGCTGCAAGTGTGCAGTCTGTCTGGGTCCTTCCCAGGCTACCAGATCTACATGCTTGTCTCCAAGCCTGACTGCATGTAACTACATGCACACAGGGTAATGCATTATCAAAATCATTCCGTGTCAGGACATCTGCAGCGATATCTTCCAACACACCTACTCACTGGCTTTCTTTTCCTCCTTCACAGTCAAGGCGAACCCTACGCAAAGGTATTTGGAATGGGGTCCCTCCTAAAGCTCTGACTAGAGTAGACTGCCCAAGCAAATAGTGCTTCTCTTTAACCATTGCAGGCCTCACAATGGTTAGGTCAGAGGCTATGTCTTTCTTAGCAATGGCCTCTTTCCCATTTACTAAGATAGGATATAACCTCTTGTGGTAGTTTGGTACCCCTGATGTCTCGAGACAACTTACTGCTGGCATTCTGTCATTCCCATTTACTGGTTCTCCCACCTTTTGTTCCCCACCATGTCTCCTTGGACATCTATATGCTACATGGCCCCGTTGGTTAGATTTAAAGCATTTAACCCTTGGTCCTGGATGTATACCTGGATTAGTGGCTTCCCCTGCTACCGGCGGACTCTGTCGAGGTGGTCTAGGCTGCCCACCATGTGTTTCCTTAGACCCATGAGCAGCACTGGGTATCCCTTTCCTGTGCAGTGATGCTCTGCTTGCTAGGTATAGGTCTCCCTTCTTCCCCAACTCATCTGTAGTATTGCATTGTCTATCAGTTAACCAGATTCTCATGTCCTCAGGCAAAGTGTTAAGGACTTGTTCCCTCACATAAAGGTCTGCCAGCCCTTCAAAAGTGGTGACCTGACACCCACTCACCGATCTATGAAAATAAGTGCTTAGCTCAGCAATATATTCACACACACTTTAATCTGCCTTGCATCTATGCTCATGAAACTTTTTCCTTTAAGCCTCAGGTGTTAACTTAAAACATTCTAAAAGACAGTTTTTTTACAATATTATAATTTAAGCAATCAGTATCAGACAATTTAGAAATAGCAGTTACAGCTTTACCATGGAGTAAGGGGGTCAGGAACCATACCCAGAGCCCTTGGTCAACATTATACTGCTTACATACCCTTTCAAACATATGAATGAAACTATCAAAATTATCCCCCTCTGTAAATTGTGGAAGAAATTTACTGACCTTTGTTGCTTCTGTGGTTTGGTTACTCCTTTCCCCATTACCTCCTGACCCTGGTGAAGAGTCAGAATCTCCTTTTCATGTTGCCTCTGCCTCTCATTCTATTCAGCTTCCAGATGTCTCAGTCTGTCTGCTGCTTCTAATTATATTTGTTTCTCCTGCCGCAGTCTCTCTGCTGATTCTATTTCCAAACGTTAGTCCTCCAGTTCAAGTCTCTTTAACTCCAGATGGATTTTTAAGTCCTTTGTGGAAAGAGTGAACTGTCCATTTTCTGAGAGTTGTACATCTCCAAGGCCAGCCTGGTTGTCCTCCTGATTGCTGGTCTGTGATGTGCCCAAGGCTACAATCATTTCTGCTTTAGTCAGGTTAGCATGCACCAGTCCTTTAGCCTGGCACATCTCAGACAATATGCTTGCCTGCTCTCCCTGACTAATTAAGGTAACAAAAAAATAAAACAATTGTGATATGAAACTCTGAATGCTCACTGTGTGGCTGATGGAGAGTACAAACACCTTCAGTGACCACTGTTTACAGGCTACAGGAATTCAATATCCCCACCACTGAATCCCAATATGTGGATGTCCCACCACAACAAGTCAATTAATATGTGATGTGGATATTCTGTCACTGCCATCCAATTAATATGTGATGCCCCTGCAATGTCCCAGTAATCAAGGAGCCTCAATCCTCACCACTGGTAACAGTGGGGACCATACACACTGAGAGGATGACAAGTACACACAGTAAAGTACAATTTCCCTTAAGAGCACATAGAGATCACAGTCAGTCTGGGGCTGATTTCTCCCTCTTTCTCCAGATTCCCAATAAGACTCCCCACTGGCCTAGCTATAGGGTTGAGATCTCAGCTGAGCGGCCAAATGAAGATCTTCAGTACCCTTTCTGTACAACCAGTGCTTCGTGTTCCTACCAAAGTAGGTGACGCACACTCTTTGAGATTTGATTTATATAGACACACACACACACAAACAAACACACACACACACACACACACACACACACACACACACACACACACACACACACACACACACACATATACATACATACACACATACTCTTGGAAAAGGCTGGAACATTTACTAACTATGCCCCCTTCTGCTCAGACTATAAGGTAGTTCCGACTACCACCAGCCACTCTTATCAGCTACTTTAAGGCACTTAGCAAAGGGTGTCCAATCCTATTATGTAATGTTACTATTAATCCAAATGGTAGTCTGACCAAGAGCAAGGCTATTTAGGAGTGGCCTGTACAGTGTCACCAAATAGATATGCAAGTACTCTAAGAGCTTAAATATCTCTAAACAAACAAGCAGAATTGAAAGGTTTAAATTTATTTAATAATAAATAATAAAAGAACAAGATAATAGTACGTAATCAGTTACATCAGAGTTCAAAATCACAGGAAATATTTAAAACAACATTGCAGAACAGTCTCAAATAAATAAAGAAAACATCTAAACTATATGGTACTATTCCTATCTGAATCTAAAAGAGTTAATATGTCCTAAAAATTTATAGCAAGTCAGGTGCAGAGGTGAGTGGATGTTCTTGTTAGGTCGAAGACAAAATACAAAATGCACCGTTTCTCTCTCTCAGAGAGTTCTTAAATTAATATCAAATATTACTGCTGGGTTAGCTTGGATGACATCACTTTTTTCCACCTGACTTAATTCGCAAGCTAAGCCCTCAGTGTCAGAAACTACCAACATTTAACACCTCTCTGTGAAAATACATAGCCTTCAGATGTTTGCAACTGCTAGAGGACATAAACCAATAAAACACTTACAGAACAACACAGACAGCCCCCTAGTATAGACATCCTGTCTCTTGTTGACTGAAACTGAAAGATAACTTTTATAACACAATCGTGAAACAATTTAATTTCAACTATTTTCTTGATGTTTTGCAAGTTAACCCTCTATGTTCTAGTTCCCACTGTATTTACACAATTACAATAGTTTATATACATTTCTGTTTTAAGTCAGCACAGCATGCTGTGGTTACATTTTATCTCAGTACATAACATACAGTTCTAACACAGATGTAGTACAAGCATCTTACATGAAGCATGTTGGCATTCACAATTGACACATAACCACTTCCAAAATTCCAGATATCTGGGCTGGCAGTATCTCCTTGTGTTACATTTCTATATAAATCATATTAATATTCACAAATGACATATTATTTACAAAATTCCGGCACTGGGCTGGCAGTACTTCCCATTGTCACAAACAACATAAGAGAAAGACAGACAAAAGTAAAGAAGGAAGAAGGCCGGAGACAAATTAAGAAATAGATGGCTAGGAATGAAGAAGGAGGAGGAGGTAAAAAGAAAATGTAGGGTCATGCAGTTTGGAAAGAGGGGAGGAGTGAGATAAGAAAAGAGGGTAGAAGAGAAAGGAAGAATATGAGTAAATCTCAGAAAACATACAAACCATCCTAGTAGTATAAGGATTTTGTTAGGTAAGAAGTGACAGGAGATGGAGGAAATGTTCTAGTGAAAAGGCTAAGAGTTTAGGAGTTTAGGTCAATATAGTTGAATGACTTAGTGGCTAAAGAGAGAGGCTTATAAAAAAAATCAAGTATCCACAGGAATAATTTCTGCAAGAGGTATTCATAATGTTTCTATGTATATCTGTAATCTTAATGAACATTACATTTTGTCATTGTTGATGGGAAGTTTTTTGCTAAGATCTTTATTATACTCTGAGATACAATCACAATGACACAGAGTTAAAATGTTTAGCACTGGAACACTCAAGCTCCAAACAACAATGTGAGTCTTATTTAGAGTCCATATGTAGCAAAACTAAAATACACCATCTAGATGACTTCTACGTTAGGTTCACCGAAAGTGCTTTGTAATAATATTTAATAGACATATGTTGCACAGAAGTGTAGCTAGAACTTAAATGGCTTCACAACAATATTTAGAATGGCTCGCCAAGTCATACACTAGCTGTACCCCACTCCCAAATTCATACCCATCTAGTAAGATGTGCCACTGCAGGTAAGCAACCAACTCTTGGAATGATCATGGCCTGAACAAGGACCACACAGAAGCTGCTAGTTTATTGCCTTTATTTGCCACATTACAGGGGTAAGCATAGGATTTATGAGTTGAAAAATTATTTATTTATTTATTTATTGACATTTGTTTACTGGGAAAGTCCAACTGGGTACAGGTGCCATTTTTCAGTGGAAGGCCGGGAAGAAAAGTTCCAAGGTAATATATCTAATGCAATGAATATTTACAATAACAAATTTATAATGCAGGTTCAGTGAATACATATCATAATAGTCAGTATAATAAAATTTGTATTGATATTCATAAACATTAAATTTACAAGCCTTGTACTGAGACTTTACAGATATAAGAGTGGTGTATAAGATAGGTAGGAGTAATTTAAGAAATACAACAGAGTGAGGTATTAGAGGATATAAGCAAGTTTGAGTGTTAACAAAGAAGTAGTGATGGAACAGTAATTTGGTTGTGCTAATTAGAAGTGGATATAGTAGTTTAAGTACAATAAAGTGAGATATTAGAAGGGGATAAGCAGGTTACATAATTTAGTGCTCTAAAGGGAGATATAAGAAACACGATAAAGAGTGTTAGAAAGTTATGTCCCAGATGAGGAGCAGGGACAAAGCCAGAAGCCAGAGAGGAAGTATTTTAGTAATGATTTGAAAATATGAAGGAATGTGATAGACCTGATTGATACAGGAATTTTATTCCAAGTTCTAGATACACAAGTGGAATAGAAACTGACCCTAGCAGCCCTTTGTGGTGTGTAGACGGTTAGCAGTTATTTGTTATTTTACCAAAGGAAATTATTTGGAAGATAACATTGGAGTAGAGGGTCTAATTTCTGGGCAGGCAAATGGGGATGGATGATTTTATGGGTTAAGGCGAGCTGAGTATACGAAATGTAGTGAGGAAGCTTGAGCCAGTTAAGTGTTTTTAGTGCTAAACACTGGTGGGTCCAGCAAGGTTTACTGAAAGCGAATCTAGCAACTTTGTTATGACACTGTTCAAGTTTAGAACTAAGTGAGGCTTGTAGGTTGGTCATGATATGGGATCCATATGGAGAGAGTGTAAGAGGTAAGTGGTAGCTAGAGTCACCTTGGCAGAGTCTGTAAGAAATGTCTTTAGCCTGAGTAGGGTGCCTAGTTTTTGATAGATTTTCTTGATTCTGTTGTGTATATGTAAAGCAAATTTAAAATTGTTGTCGACTGTCATGCCAGGTAGTTTTGTATGTGGAGTAACTTCAATCATGGTATTATTTAAGGAAGGAATTTTCAAGTTTTTTACTTGAAAATGGGATTTAGGAAAAAAGAGAAGTGTATTGTGTATTAGCCCACTAGACCAACTCAGTAATTTTGTGTTTTTGGGATTTAGTAGCAGGTGATTATCCCTAACAGATTTAAAGACTTCTTGTGTAATTATCTGAAGATGTATGGGGTTGTCAGAAATGCATATTAGGAGAGAATCATCAGCTTATTGTATGTAAATTGAAGTGAATATATTAAAGAGTAGAGTGCAGAGGATGGCATCATGTGGCACTCCAGTATTTATCAGGAAGGAAGGGAGAAAAAGTGGAGAGCCATTTAACAGACTGGTATCTATCGGTTAAGTAGTTGTTAAACCATAGTAGTGTGGGTAGTGATAGCCTGAGGGAAGACAGTTGGTAGACGAGGTTTTGGTGAGAGACTAGGTCATAAGCTTTAGACAGATTAAGGAATACAGAGGAAGCACGTTTGCCTTAATTTCTGGCTTTGTTAATAGCATCTGTGAAAGTTAATAAGGATGTGGTATTGCTATGGGTGAGTCTAAAACCATGCTATGTGGGGGTCAGGAGCTTTTCTTGAAGAATATGTTGAAGAAGTTGCTTGTGAATGCACTTCTCCATAATTTTTGTTAAAGGGGATAATATGCCAATAGGTCTGAAACTGGTTATATCTGATGAGATTCCTCCTTTATGAAGGGGGATGGAGAAGAATGTTTTCCATAACGAAGGAATGTATGATTCCTCGATAGATCTGATAATTAGAAGAGACAGGGGACAGGCTACAGAACTGACAGCCATCTTGAGGTTTTTTGCTGGGAGATCATCTACTGAAGGAGAACAGGGTTTCGGTTTAAGTAGTGATTTGATTTTGGAGGTTGAGATGGGTTTTAAGGTGAAATGGAGAGACAGAGGATGTTTGCTGTCTGAGGAAAGGTTACATCAGGACCGTTGGGAGGAAAACAATTAGTATAGGCATTAATGCTTTCTATAAAACGTGTGTTAAATTGAGCAGCTATTTTGGAGGGAGTGTTATTTCGAGCAGGAATAGGAGTAATAGATGTTCCAGGCTGGAGTATATTACTAAGAACTGTTAAGGGTTGAAAGACTGATTTAGTAAGGGGTTACCGAAGTAGATTTTCTTGCCTGTGATAATCTGCCTTTTAGTACGGTTACCTAGTTCTTTAAAGTGTTGTAAGTTTGGGGAAGATCTGTATTCTAACCATTCTTTCCAAGCTCTCTTTCATATAATCGGTGCCCGCTTTGAGTAGACAACCAGAGTATGGTTATTCTTTATTCTTCTTGTTCTAGCTGGAGCCAGACTATTGATGGTTTTCAGGAAAAGTGAATTAAATTTGTGCACAGCTTGTTGAATGGAATGTTTAAGAGGTATACTCATAAATCCAGACATGTCCCGAGCACAGTATGCCTTTTAGGGGAGTGGGACATAGGTGGAGTACTGGGTGGACAATAGGTTGAATAAATGTAATACCATGAGCAGTGGCTGGGGTATGTACAAGGGTTATGCTACTCCATCAGACTGCAGTTACAGTAGAGCTGTTTTGAAGGCGCAAAGTACTGCAAAACACTATGAATCTACAGGGAAGTTATCCTCAGACAGCTACAGCTTCACAGCAAACAAAGTGGGTGCAGGAAAGTCTGCAGAGCAGAGAGGAACAAACTAAATTTGGTTGAAAGAGCAACAGAAAGAGTATAACCAATAACCTGAAGGAGAACCTGTCGGTCATGTAATAAATGCCAATGTGATCCTCAGTCAGTGCCCCCCCTTACACAAGGGTCTTGGAACTGTTAGGCATGCAGAAGCCCTGAAGGGTAATGCTTACTGAGCTGTATTTTTTCAATCATTTTTATTGTCTTCTGTACTCTTAGTCATTAATATTTACGTATGTGTGAATGCCACCAAAATTTGTACTACGCACTTGGGGAATGAAAGAGTTAAAAGGAAAATGCTTATATCAAGCACCTGAAGTTCCAGATTAAAATGCGAGTACTTCTCTAAAGCATAGCCTAAAATAGAAAGGAAATCATATACTATAACTCAGCATGGACAGCCTTTAATGCAGTACCATCCTGCTGGTAGCAGCATTTTTAAACTGTTATAAAATCTGTTGAAATATGTTTATTCCACAAGTGTTATTATATGTTGCAGACATTTACCATGTGGAATTACCTAACTATAACAGAAATATGTCTGAGCAACATCTGCCGCTTTTTGAGGTTAACATTTTTTTTTATAGGGGATTACCAAAAGACATAATTCTCAATCTATACCATACAACAAAGGTTCAGCCCAGCAGGATAAAAGCAAAAGTAGTTAAATGGGTTTTAGTTTCAATTTTTATTATCTAATGGATGGTAATTTCTAAAAGGATAGCATTTCAAGAAATACTCTCAGGTCAATACTTGAGTGCGAAACAAGTCAGCTACATTAATATGAGCCATATAACTTTCATGTGATCACACCTGAGATGTACCCAGTCATATGGTAGCATTGGATGTGGGGTTAGACTGCACAAGAATGCAACTAATCACAGCTATCATGTCACTGTGTGTGTGTGTGTGTGTGTGTGTGTGTGTGTGTGTGTGTGTGTGTGTGTGTGTGTGTGTGTGTGTGTGTAAATGCATAATAAGCAGATTTTTTTTATTTGTCTGGCATAAAACACTGGGGAATGACCCGGTCAAAAAGTAGATATTCTTGCAGAAGTAGTCTGCCTCTGAAAGCAACTGACCTATCATTCAATCCTAGTTCAGCAATCATGGCTCTGTATTACCTTGGACAGTCTCTGTATGGAGAAACAAACTGAAATACACTACAACTAGTAATATTTTTTCTTTTCATCACAGTTAAATATCAAAGCTGTGGCTAGCCTGTGTAGGGAGGGAGAACATGTGTGAAATATGAAATACCTTCTAGTTATCATACCTTTTATTAGAAAAACATTTAAATGACTTCTTTAAAGTCATACAAGATGCACCTTACATGGATAGTTGGTATGCTTTCTTGAAATTTTGTGAAAACTGGTCAAACCATTTTGGAGTAAAAACTTTTAATATTGCAGGCACCAGAAATAACTAATACAGCAAGTGACGGGGGCACAACCCTTCTGGAAACACAAAGAGTAAAGGGTCAAACTCTACTAATTGGTGGAAAAGTTGAGAGAGGACAAGCTGTCAGAGGGGAAATTATAACAAGTGATGTCCTGAAGGGGTTGGACCCAAAAGCCCATAGAGAAGTAGATCATTCTCTTTGCTGATGATATCAGAGCTTGTGGGTATATTAGGAGGAGAGTAAGCCAAGACAGAGATCTATAGAGGCTGGAATCTTGATCTAAGAGGTGGCAGTTCCACATCGATCTGTTTAAATGCATATCACTGTGCTTGAGGAATGATAATACATGGGTAAGTTATATATTTGGATAGGATAAAGGCGAAGCGAAACATAAAAATGCAAAAAGGAAATGGACATAGGGTGATCTTTACAAATGAGTTGAATCACAGGTTTAGTGCAAAATGCAGTAGTGAAAAGACAGCCATATTATTTATTAATGACCTCCACACCTCCCCTCACCATGCTAGTTTAGTTCAGTATTCAGACAACTCAACATTAATATGTGTGACCTCAACAATAAATAAGCTCCAAGACATTACCCAAAAATCTTACTCCTCTCTAGAAACCTGGGTCAAAGAATCAAACCTCCTATTCAACCCCAAGAAAACGAAGTTAATGCTTTTTACTTCAAAGAGTTGCTAAAATCAAAAGCAATATTTTACCATAAACTCTAACTCGTAGTAAAATTCTAGGCATTATAGGAGGTCTCCAATATGAGAAGCATATACTGCACACTACTAAATCTACACAACAGAAACTAGGCTCCCTTTATAAGATCAATGGATTCTTTACAGCTACTGCAAGAAAAACTCTAGCCCCCATGTTCTTATTGCCAACTCTGTTATACGCTGCTCCTATCCTAACAAACTTAAACAATATTCATAGAAAGAAACTTGCCTCCTACTACAATAAAATAGTTCAATTTTCCATCAGTGTCCCTCATAGAGCCCACCATTGTCATAGCTTAAAGCAATTAAACTGACTCGAACTACACAACTACCTAATATACTCACAACTAACTACAGCACACAAATTCATTCATCAGTCAGAAAAATGCCCTACACTACAAAACTTATTACTGCCCTACTGTCCAGCAAGGAACCTCTGTTCTAGTAACAAAGTCTTATCACTTACAAATAAGTCAAATAATGTTGCAGGAGACTTGCTGTACTCCCGATATGTTGCTAAACTCTGCAATAGTAACCCCACACAAGTAAAACTCTCCAACAAAGTCAGTATTTTTAAACCACTGCTTAAACAACATCCTAACCAGTCCTGGTCCTGCACATGCTCATCACAAGGTTAAGACTTTGTGTTCACCATACAATACTCTCCAAATACTCTCATTAAACAGAAATCTCTCAACAAAAAACATTTTTATACATAACTGATGTCTATACAATCCATTAAGTTACACATGGTGTTTCTCTTTAGTAACTTCCACCTGTATAAAATCTTAGAATGTATAAATGTAAATACTGTTTGTGTATAAATGTAAATAGAAATGTAACTACTCTGTGTTTAACTGGAACTTAGTATAATCTAATGTACACAAATGGAGCTTTTCTCCCTGGGCCTCCACTGAAAATGGATATTACCTAGTCAGACTTTCTTGGTAAACAAAGATGAATGAATGAATAAATAAACCATATGTTTTGGTTCAGCTATGGAATGGAATCCGGAGATACAGCTGTAAATGGAGTACTGAGTGCTGTTCTGACTGTCTTATAGGGGAAATTATGTTGCTTTGCTAAAAAGGATGCAGTGAAGGCTGGTGAGTGGAGCAGAATAAATAATATGAGAGGAAAGTCTTAAGGAAGTATACATCTTTTTAGAAAAGAAGACAGATGAAGTTACCTTGACATGGGTATGTAATAATCTGAAGGGGAAGTGTGATGTAATTTGATTGGGCAGGAATGACAAGGCTGATTGCAAAGCTCTGGTCTTCCAAAAGATTTGGAAAGGCTGAACACAATGGAAAGAAATGGCACTCCAGCCACAACAACTTTATCCCTGGGAGATATTCAGCTTTCAGTTGTATTGAGATGCCTGTATAATCTTTCAAATTACCTATAATAAAGTTGCAATGGCCACAGTAATCCAGTTCATCTGTTCATATTTGCATGCACTCTTTTTCAATGTATTAGCATGCTTGATGTCTTCCAAGAGGGAAAGCTGTAGGTCCCTTAAAATAATCAGGATCAAAGTGAAAGCTTTCGAAAATGAAAAAAAAAAATTACAAGTAGTTTTATAAAGCACCACTTTGGATTGTTCACACAGATGGAGGTTGTTGCTGGGATGAAAGAGAAATGGACATCTGGTTGGCCTCTGGGTCGTTGAAGAAAAATGACTACCTGGCTAATCTCTAGGTCACATAAGAAAGAGGTCACCTGACTAACCAGTATGTCCTGGAAGAAAGAGGCTGCCTGTTTCACCTAAAAGACTGGATTCCTTCTAAGTAGAGATCTATCATTTCCATGAAAGGAACAATGATCTTTCACCTCTGAGAATCCCTGTTTTAGCTTTGGAGTTTACTGTTACCTGTAGAAATATATCTGTTTATCAAGTCAGCCTCATAGTTTGACCACACTAAGGACATCTATACATTCAAACAGGTTATGTCTATACTTACCCTGTTATACAGCAGACATGGGCTGACCCACTCAGATGTTTGAGGTTTCATGCTTTATTAGGCACTACACACTTTTCTAAGGGCCACCATTTGAAAAAAAAAAAAAAAAAAAACATAAATATGGATCCCTCTTTATACATACTATGAAATGTGAAAGAAACACCTGTAGGCACCACATAAACACGCAGTCTGCAAGCTGTTTCCCACTCAAGTTATCTTCAGGATATATTATGTTTCCCCAATGGTGCTATAAGAGTGCAGCAAATGCTACTATATTTATTCCAGAAATCTTAATTTTGAGACACTACAGAGATTAGCCATGAGGCAAATTTGAATGTGGCCATGTCGATGCCAAAATATCAGTGACCAGTTGGATAACAGTTCTAGAAAAATTGTGTATAAGGAGTCCTTGGCATGGCAACATTTGACCAGTTTTTCAGACTCCCCTATTCAGTTTACTATTTAGTTATTTTGTTGTCATTTAGTAAATGTGAAGTCTGGCTCACTAGAGTCGATTTTCAGTGGGACCCAGTGAAAATCCTACAAAACAAGAAACAACACTACATATTAGTATAAATGAAAAGCATTGGATAAAACATATTTTACAATAAGCTTGACTTTACAATGTATAATAGTACTCTAAACAACTTATATATAGAAATGTGATTATCTGTAACTTACAATCATGAATTACAAAGAAAAATGTGCTTACAGTAAGTTTAGTTGATCATTGTGTGTGTGTGTGTGTGTGTGTGTGTGTGTGTGTGTGTGTGTGTGTGTGTGTGTGTGTGTGTGTGTGCGCGCACGCGTGCATGTACATCCACACATACAGTATACATAGAGAGGCTTATTCCACAGTGACTTGTTAGATATCAATAGAAAACTACCCAAGTGTAGTATATTAAAAGGCCACATAGATCTCCAAGACCACTAACGTACATATTTTCAGTCTTTATAGAACAGAAAAAAAAATCTCCAAAATTTATAAAACTATTAACGAGTGACAGAAATTATACAGGTCTAGAGTGCACGTTGCTTTCATTGTGTAAACTAGTTCTGAGACTGGACTGGGCATACAGCAAGATATGCCTGATACAGTATATCAGTATTTGTCTGTAGCCTATAAGGGAAATGTGAAGACGTGATAGACAAGAGGGAGGGTGTAAGGGACAGTAAGATAATATGCAAGGAGAAAAACAAATTAAGACTGAGAGGTAAACACATAGACAAAAGAGTATAATGATAAAGGACAGCTACAAAATGGGAAGAAGATGGGAGATTATGGGATACCAAAAAGTACAGTTTTGTACCTACCATAAATGTAGATGTTCGAGGATCCACATTGCTGCAGTCCTAACCATTGGGTAGTCCGCTGTCCCAGTCGGCCCGAATACCAAAGTATATGGCTGATGTCGGTCAAGGCGCATTAGTCTGACGTCAGGACGTCAGGGTACTAATGCGCATGACCGACGTCATATCCTCAGTCTTTTCTTGCCCCAGATGTCAGAAGACCCTAAAAAGACAAGGCCAAAACCAAAAATAGCAAACACTCCTGCACCAAAAATATGTACAATATATACAAAACTAGAAAAGTATAACCTCACCCACACAACCACCCCTAAACACAGAGGGGAAGGAGGGAGGGTAAATTGGACTGCAGCAATGTGGATCCTCGAACATCTACATTTATGGTAGGTACAAAACTGTACTATGTTCTTCATTCCACATTGCTGCAGTCCTAACCATTGGGTAGAATCCCAAAGCAGAGGTAAGGGAGGCTGGCAAATCATAAAGAAGCAGGAGCTGTCAACATGCCTTGCAAAATAGCTGTGGCAAAACCAGCCCTAGATTTAGAGTAGAGAGGAAGGTGGTAATGCTTAGAGAACGTATGCACTGAACTCCAAGTAGCTGCCTCCAAAATATCCTTAGTTGCCACCCCCCTTAGAAATGCTGTTGAAGTGGCAGTAGCCCTAGTGGAATGAGGCCTAATCCCAGCTGGAATCTCCTTGCCATGATGGGAATAACAAAATGCAATGCAAAACCCAATCCACTTAGAAATAGTTTGTTTTGACACAGGCTTGCCCTGAGAACTCAAAGCAAAAGAAACAAACAACTGCTGAGACTGCCTAAAATCCTTAGTCCTGCTTAAATAATAACGCAACTGCCTGTGTACATCTAAAGTGTGCAAAATCTTTTCCCCCTTATTTTGGGGATCTGCATAGAAAGTAGGCAAATGAATAGTTTGGTTTAAAGCCACACTAGAAACCACCTTAGGCATAAAAGAAGGGTTAGTACATAATGATACCCTATCCTTATGGAAAATCAAAAAAGGCTCTACCGCCATAAGGGCCTGCAATTCAGAAACCCTTCTTGCAGAAGTAATGGCTAACAAAAAAGCAGTCTTCCATGACAAGTATTTCAATTCAGCAGTAGCCGCAGGCTCAAAAGGTTGTAGAGTAAGTTTCTCCAACACAAAATTGAGATCCCAAGCAGGAGTAGGAGCTCTACGTGGGGGTCTTATATTCTTTGCCCCTCTAAGAAATTGCTTGAACAAAGGATGCGAAAACAATGGTGGGTCACAATCATAGTGAGCTGAAATTGCTGCAGCATGAATCTTAATGGAAGAGAAAGACAAACCTTTGTCCAATAACTCAGTAAGATATTGAAGAGCCACACTCAAATTAGGCTCAGAAATCTCCAAATTCTTTGCTGCACTCCAAAATAAAAATCTCTTCCATTTTTCTGCGTACACCTTCCTTGTACTAGGTCTTCTGGCTTCCATAATCACATTTAAAACTTGTTGAGGAAGTTGAGACCTGCTGTGTTTCAAAACAGAATATGCCAGGCTGTCAGATGAAGAGAGTGAAGCTTGACATTGAGCAGGTGGCCGTCTCTCTGAGACAACAGGTGTGGAATCAAGGGTAAAGGCCATGGAGGCTTCTTTACTAGACTCCTCAGTAATGGGTACCAGTGTTGCCGAGGCCAATCTGGAGCTATTAAAATCATCCTTGGCTTGTCTTGTCTGACCTTTAGGAGCACCTTTGGGAGAAGGGGCAGAGGTGGAAAGGCATACACATGAAGATTTTGCCAACTGAAAGAAAGAGCATCCACTTTCCAAGCCGTGTGATGAAACCTCTGTGTGCAAAACTTTGGCAGCTGGTGGTTTAGTGGAGAAGCGAACAGATCTATGTCTGGAGTTCCCCATGACACTGTCAAACTCTGAAATACATGAAGATCCAGTTTCCACTCGTGGGGATCCATGATTTGTCTGCTTAACACATCTGCTAAGGAGTTCTGTGCTCCCGGCAGAAACCTTGCCTGAAGAGTTAGTTGCAAGCTGAGCGCAGTCTCCCATAAAATCATTGCTTGCCTGCACAACGGGTAAGAATGTGTTCCCCCTTGTTTGTTGATGTACCACATGACAGTTGTGTTGTCTGTTAGAATCAACACCTGCCCTGGAAGAAGTAACTCCTTGAAAGCCATTACTGCAAACTGGACTGCTAACATCTCCTTCATGTTGATATGTAGATGCTGTAGTCTGGCAGGCCACTTGTCTTGTATCCACTTTCCATTTAGATGAGCTTCCCAAGCAATGTCTGAGGCATCTGTCGTTAGAATCTGACTCGCCTCTGGCCGGGTCACAGAGAGTCCCTTGTTTAGGTGACATTCCTGAGCCCACCACAAAAATTCCTTTTGAATGCAAGGTATTATTTGAATGACAGTGTCCAAATCCTGGCAGTGCTGTGTCCATACATTTTTGAGATACCATTGCAGCTTCCTCATATGCAGTTTGGCATTGGGAAGCACCAGAATACAAGATGCCATGAACCCTAAGGCTTGAAGGACTGTCCTTGCAGTCAGCCCGGACTGAAGAGATAGGTGATGGAAGTAAATGGAAAGATTCTTTTGTTTGTCCAGGGTTAAAAAGGCCATCTGGGCTGCTGTATTCAGTCTCACACCCAGAAAGCACATGTCTTGAGAGGGTACTAGACTGGACTTTATTTCGTTCACAGAATACCCTAGGCATCTTAGCACTGCTATCACATATTCCAAATGCTGTAAAAGGTCTTCCTTTTCTTGAGCCAGAATCAGGCAGTCGTCCAAGTAAGGATAAATTTGAATTCCTTTTAGCCTGAAGTAAGCTATCACTGGAGCCAGAACCTTTGTGAATACTCTGGGCGCAGTAGATAAGCCAAAGGGTAATGCAGAGAACTGATAATGAGAATTTCCAGCTCGAAAACGCAGATACTTCCTGCAACTTAGTCTGATAGGCACATGAAGGTAAGCTTCCTTGAGATCTAAAGTTACCATCCAGTGATCTTTGCCTAGCAGAGGTAAAAGCTGTTGTAACGTCAACATTTTGAACTTGGGAATGTCCAGATAAGTGTTGAGGATAGATAAATCCAAAATTGGTCTCCACGTGTTCCCCTTCTTTGGTACTAGGAACAGGCGAGAATAAAATCCTAGGCCCCTTTCTGGCACAGGAACCGGCTGAATGGCCCCTATTGGGAGTAACAGAGAAATTTGCTTGTGAGCCTCTTTTCTTTGTAGAGGAGGAATGTCTGGCATGCCTTTGAAAGGAGGCAAGGTATGGAAATAAAACCTGTAACCGTGGTGAATGATATCCAAAACCCATCTGTCTTGGGTAATTAAATCCCAATTTTCTTTGAAAAGAGCCAGTCTTCCTCCCAAAGGTGCTGCCAGACGAGAATGTACTGGCAGCTGAAAAGGTAGGTCATTGGGTCTGTTTACGAAAGGACTGACCCCTGCCCTCACCAGAAGTCTGAGCAGGTGAACTCCCTGTTCTAGGCCTAAAAGAACCTTGAGCTCTGCCCCTACCACGTCTAGACCTACCCCTAGACTGGGAATCATAAGCAGGATATGTCCATCCCTTAGTAGGCCAATTTCTACTAAACTTCGGAGGCTGCACCTGCAAAAAATCTTTAACAGTTTGCATAGACTTAGCCTTGCCCTCCATTTTCTTTAAAACTGCTTCTACAGGCGAACCAAACAACACATCAGACTGTAAAGGAGCATCCAAAATCCTAGTCTTAACATGCTCAGCTAAATTCTGATCCCTCAACCAGGCGTGCCTACGAAGAACAGAACCAGTGGCAGCCACCCTCGAGGAGGCCTGCACAGCATCAAAACCACATTGCAAGGAATGCTTACCCACCTGTTCAGAGACATGAACTAAATCCTGCAACTCTTTACACTCAATACCTTCTGCCAGAGCATCCACCTTAGACTTCAATTGTGAAAGGAGATAATTTTGATATTTTAACATGTGAAACTGACAATTCAACGCCCTCATGGCTAAAGTGGAAGAAGTATACACTTTCTTTCCCCATCTATCCAAAGCCCTTGCCTCTTTATCAGGAGGAACAGGATTTTTAACAACAGAAGCCTTTACACCTTTAGGCCCCTGAGAGACAGTTTCCGGGTCTGCCCTAGGACTCTTAAAAAGATACTTATGAGCTTCAGGCACCCTATAGTACCTATCCGGTTTAACCGGGGCAGGGGGCAAAGAATCAGGATTCAGGGAAGCCTCTGCAAAAACATCTTCCACCACATTCAGAACAGGAGGTATAGCTAAAGGCCTATGCTGGGGTAAAAACAAGAATTCCCTAAGCCTCTTCCTGGAATCAGAGAAATCCTGACCTTCCCATTTGAAATGCTCCCTCATGGAATGCAGAGTCTCTGAAAATGAAAAATCCTCAGGAGGAGAAGCGGAAGGAGTAGAATCATCCACATCAGAATCTGAATAAGGAGGATACTCCTGCAAGTCTTCAGCCGAAGACTCAGAAGCCTCCGAACCCTGCTCAAAACTCTCAAACTCAGGTTCCACCCTAGGCCTCTTATCAGGAGGGGGCATAGAACCTCTATTCATAGTAATCAAATCCTCTGCCATTTTAAGCATATGTTTCTTAGGCAAAGACCCTGAAGAACTAGGAGAAACCCCCACTGAAGTTAAACCTGACCTGCTTCTCAAAGAAGCCTTGGAAACAGAAGGGGAGGCTCTAACCACCTTAGGAAGAGAGGGAAGAACAGCCACCTGAGAAGCCCCTTCAGCCTGGCCTACCTCCTGAGAGGACACATCCTGTAACAGTAAAGTCTCTCCCTGAGACTCCAAAGAAACTCCTGGCAGAACCTCTGGCTCCACTGAGCCTTCTAAAGAACCGACGTCCGGGACTGTCGGTTCTTCCCCTCTAGGCTTTGCTGCTTTGTCCTTGCGCTTTTTTGACGAAGCGGGCGTCGGAGCATCCAACGGCATTTTATAATTACAACGCTTCCCAAAAACTAACCTGGCACAGTCTAACCTTCTCTTAATAGTGCGTTTGTTAAATCTAGCACAAGAGCGGCATCCAACAATGTCGTGCTCAGGCCCTAAACAAGGTATACACAAAGTATGGTAATCCCTATGAGGTATCTGTTTCCCACAAGAAATACAGTTATTCACTTTTTCTGACATCCGGTTAAATACTGAGGCAAGAAAAACAAAATATTCCCCAACGGGTACTTAGCCAACTTTGATTCGGTCTGAAACTCTGACTTCAGAAACTTTCAGAACGCCAACCTGCACTCGCAAAACTGCTTCTGCATCGGACCATGCGGCAAAAAAGACTGAGGATATGACGTCGGTCATGCGCATTAGTACCCTGACGTCCTGACGTCAGACTAATGCGCCTTGACCGACGTCAGCCATATACTTTGGTATTCGGGCCGACTGGGACAGCGGACTACCCAATGGTTAGGACTGCAGCAATGTGGAATGAAGAACATCTGCAGAGCTCTTTGGAGAAAAAGGAAGATTTTGATTTGTATCTGAATATGGGTTCACAGCCAAACACCGCTGTCAGTTAACATGATCCAGTTTTATGACTGGGTTATACGTGAACTTGACAGGGAATACTGGAAAATGGGGCCTATCTTCAGTGACACCTTTCAGTCAGCCTCACAAATAAGACCAAGGAAAACTTGAGGGGCTGGGGCTAGGAGCGAGACTGAGGCATTGGATAGTTGCATGGGTCACAGGGCTTTGTGGTGACAGGAACAATGCCAGAAGTCAGGAAAGTGAATAGTGGATTACCACGGGGTGGGGGGGGGGTCTGACTTACATCTAGTGCTTATCAGTGTGCTTGTCTCAGACATATCTGAGGGAGCAAAAACAGGACAATCCTCTTTGATGTCACAGACAGGTGCAGGAGTGGATTAACAAAGGATTTGGAAAGGCTGAACAAGTGGGAAAAAGGGTGTCAGTTGAGGTTCAGTACAACCAAATACAGAGTGTTACACTCAGGCCACATCAAGACTGGTGAGAAGTAAGAGCTGGGAGGACTGGAACTGATGGCAACAGAGCAGCAATAGAATGGGGGGTGTCTTTACAACCAGATTGGACCAAAGGGAGAAGAATGAGATAGCAATGACAACAGCAAACAGAATGCCGGGGTGTACCCCTCAAGGGAACAGATTCCTGAAACAAGGAGGTTATGCTGCCTTTTACAGTGTCTTTGATCAGACTACTCCTTCAGTACAATTATAAACTGCTCAGCACACACCTCCAGTACAGTCATAAACTGGTCAGTAAACACTTACAGACTGGTTAAGCTATACATTTTTAGAAGTAACTACACCACACCCATTAATAAATGTATGGTTACAATAATTTGGGGATAAGGGGGCTTATAGAGCAGAAAATTCATAATCTAGTTGGTCATCATGACACTGAGATGGTCTCCTTACTTGCAGAACATAATAACAAATCTGTTATTCTACATAAAAGAATTGGCCTGAAAGAAATCCCAGGACTGCGTAAGACTACCACTTACATCACACACTGAGTGGACAAGGAGTAGCACTAGAACCAGGTATGGTACTCCCGGTATTTTTACTGCCTGCCTGCTATTCCTGGCTGCTATTAATAAACCAAATATACATTTTTAATCAGAAGAAAGTGGGATGGGAAACATTTCCTACTTCTCACCATTATGTAGGGACACATACCTTAATACTGCTTGTTTTCCAAACTGAATCTGCTAGAAAATGAATGACACCTAGAAGTGGCTTATCTTGGACTTGAGGCTGCAGTCAAATCAAGGCTAAGCCAAAGACAGTGATGATCCCTTTCAACAGAAATAAGAATATTCCTTTATGAAAAGTACAGTTTTGTACCTACCATAAATGTAGATGTTCGAAGATCCACATTGCTGCAGTCCTTACACTTGGGTAGTCCGCTGTCCTCGGTCGGCCCGAATATCAAAGTATAAGGCTGACGTCGGTCAAGGCACATTTGACTGACATCAGGACGTCAGGGTACAAATGCGCATGACCGACGTCATATCCTCAGTCTTTTCTTGCCCCAGATGTCAGAAGACCCTAAAAATAAAGGTCAAAACCAAAAGACAGCAAACAAACAACCAACCACCCTTGCACCAATTATATGTACAATATATACAATATACACAATATTTACAACCCAACCCACACAACCACCTCTAACTACAGAGGGGAAGGAGGGAGGGTAAATTGGACTGCAGCAATGTGGATCTTCGAACATCTGCATTTATGGTAGGTACAAAACTGTACTATGTTCTTCATCTCACATTGCTGCAGTCCTTACACTTGGGTAGAATCCCAAAGCAGAGGTAAGGGAGGATGGCCAAACTACAAGGAAGCAGGAGCTGCCAAAATGCCCTGCAAAACAGCAGTGGCAAAACCAGCCCTGGATTTAGAGTAAAGAGGTAGGTGATAATGCCTAGAGAAAGTATGCACTGAACTCCAAGTAGCTGCCTCCAAAATATCCTTGGTTGCCACTCCCCTCAAAAGGCTGTCAGTGGCAGTAGCCCTAGTGGAATGAGGCCTAATCCCAGCTGGAATCTCCTTGCCATGATGGGAATAACAGAAAGCAATGCAAAACCCAATCCACTTAGAAATAGTTTGTTTTGACACAGGCTTGCCCTGAGAACTCAAAGCAAAAGAAATAAACAACTGCTGAGACTGCCTGAACCCTTTAGTTCTGTCCAAATAATATCGCAACTGCCTGTGTACATCTAAAGTGTGCAAAATCTTTTCCCCTTTATTTTGGGGATTTGCATAAAAAGTAGGCAAATGAATAGTTTGGTTTAAAGCCACACTAGAAACCACCTTAGGCATAAAGGAAGGATTAGTACGTAAAGATACCCTATCCTTATGGAAAATCAAGAAAGGCTCAACCGCCATAAGGGCCTGCAATTCAGAAACCCTTCTTGCAGAGGTAATGGCCAACAAAAGGCAGTCTTCCATGATAAATATTTCAACTCAGAAGTAGCTGCAGGCTCAAAAGGTTGTAGAGTGAGTTTCTCCAACACAAAATTGAGATCCCAAGCAGGAGTAGGAGCTCTACGTGAGGGTCTTATATTCTTTGCCCCTCTAAGAAATTGCTTGAACAAAGGATGAGAAAACAATGGAGGGTCACATTCATAGTGAGCTGAAATTGCTGCAGCATGAACCTTAATAGAAGAGAAGGACAAACCTTTGTCCAGTAACTCAGTAAGATATTGAAGAGCCACACTTAAATTAGGCTCAGAAACATCAAAATCCTTTGCTGCACTCCAAAATAAAAATCTCTTCCATTTATCTGCGTACACTTTCCTTGTACTAGGCCTTCTGGCTTCCAAAATCACATTCAAAACTTGTTGTGGAAGTTGAGACCCTCTATGGTTCAAAACAGAATATGCCAGGCTGTTAGGTGAAGAGAGTGAAGTTTGACATTGAGCAAATGGCTGTCCTCCTGTGACAACAGGTGTGGAATCGAAGGCAAAGGATATGGAGGCTTCCGTACCAGACTTCTCAGTAATGGGTACCAGTGCTGTTGAGGCCAATCTGGAGCTATTAAAATCATCCTTGGCTTGTCCTGTCTGACCTTTAGAAGTACCTTTGGGAGGAGAGGCAGAGGTGGAAAGGCATACACATGAAGATTGCTCCAATTGAAAGAAAGAGCATCCACTTTCCAAGCTGTGGGATGAAACCTTTTTGTGCAAAACTTTGGCAGCTGATGGTTTAGTGGAGAAGCGAACAGATCTATGTCTGGAGTTCCCCATGACACTGTCAATGTCTGAAATACATGAGGATCCAATTTCCACTCGTGGGGATCCATAATTCGTCTGCTCAACACATCTGCTAAGGAGTTCTGTGCTCCTGGCAGAAACCTTGCCTGAAGATTGAGCTGTAAACTGAGAGCAGTCTCCCACAAAATCATTGCTTGCCTGCATAGAGGATAAGAATGTGTTCCCCCTTGCTTGTTGATGTACCACATGACAGTTGTGTTGTCTGTTAGAATCAACACCTGCCCTGGAAGAAGTACATCCTTGAAAGCTATTAATGCAAACTGGACTGCTAACATCTCCTTCAGGTTGATATGTAGATGTTGTAGTCTGGCAGGCCACTTGTCTTGTATCCACTTTCCATTTAGATGAGCTGCGCAAGCTTTGTCTGAGGCATCTGTCGTTAAAATCTGACTCGCCTCTGGCCGGGTCACAGAGAGTCCCTTGTTTAGGTGACATTCCTGAGCCCACCACAAAAATTCCTTTTGAATGCAAGGTATTATTTGAATGACAGTGTCCAGATCCTGGCAGTGCTGTGTCCATACATTTTGAGATACCATTGCAGCTTCCTCATATGCAGTTTGGCATTGGGAAGCACCAGAATACAAGATGCCATGAACCCTAAGGCTTGAAGGACTGTCCTTGCAGTCAGCCCGGACTGATGAGATAGTTGATGGAAGTAAAGGGAAAGATTCTTTTGTTTGTCCGGGGTTAAAAGGCCATCTGGGATGCTGTATTCAGTCTTACACCCAGAAAGCACATGTCCTGAGAGGGTACTAGACTGGACTTTATTTCGTTCACAGAATACCCCAGGCATCTTAGCACTGCTATCACATATTCCAAATGATGAAGAAGCTCTTCCCTTCCTTGAGCCAGAATCAGGCAGTCGTCCAAATAAGGATAGATCTGTATTCCTTTTAGCCTGAAGAAAGCTATCACTGGAGCCAGAACTTTCGTGAACACTCTGGGCGCAGTAGATAAGCCAAAGGGCAATGCAGAGAACTGATAGTGAGAAGTCCCAGCTCGAAAACGCAGATACTTCCTGCAACTTAGTCTGATCGGAACATGAAGGTAAGCCTCCTTGAGATCCAAAGTTACCATCCAATGATCTTTGCCCAGCAGAGGTAAAAGCTGTTGTAACGTCAACATTTTGAACTTGGGAATGTCCAGATAAGTGTTGAGGATAGATGAATCCAAAATTGGCCTCCACGTGTTCCCCTTCTTTGGTACTAGGAACAGGCGAGAATAAAATCCTAGGCCCACTTCTGGCATAGGGACCGGCTGTATGGCCCCTAGTTGAAGTAACAGAGAAATTTGCTTGTGAGCCTCTATTCTTTGTTGAGGAGGAACGTCTGGCATGCCTCTGAAAGGAGGCAAGGTATGGAAATAAAACCTGTAACCTTGGTGTATGATATCCAATACCCATCTGTCTTGGGTAATTAAACTCCAATTTTCTTTGAAAAGTGCCAACCTTCCTCCCAAAGGCGCTGCCAGACGAGAAGGCTCTGGCAGCTGAAAAGGTAGGTCATTGGGTCTGTTTACGAAAGGACTGACCCCTGCCCTCACCAGAAGACTGTGCAGGAGAACTCCCTGTTCTAGGCCTGAAAGAGCCCTGAGCTCTGCCCCTACCACGTCTAGATCTACCCCTAGACTGGGAATCATAAGAAGGATACGTCCACCCTTTAGCAGGCCAATTTCTACTAAACTTTGGAGGCTGAACCTGCAAAAAATCTTCAACAGTCTGCATAGACTTAGCCTTGTAGCCAGAGTGGAAGAAGTATAAACTTTCTTTCCCCATCTATCCAAGGCCCTGGCTTCTTTATCTGCAGGAACCGGATTCTTGACAACAGAAGCCTTAACACCTTTAGGCCCCTGGCTAACAGTTTCTGGGTCTGCCCTAGGACTCTTAAAAAGATACTTATGAACTTCAGGCACCCTGTAATACCTATCCGGTTTAACAGGAGCAGGAGGCAAAGAATCAGGATTAAGAGAAGCCTCTGTAAAAACATCTTCCACTACATCCAAAACAGGAGGTATAGCCAAAGGCCTATGCTGGGGTAAAAACAAAAATTCCCTAAGCCTTTTCCTGGAATCAGAGAAGTCCTGACCTTCCCACTTAAAATGCTCCCTCATGGAATGAAGAGTTTCTGAAAAGAAAAATCCTCAGGAGGAGAAGCAGAAGGAGTAGAATCATCCACATCAGAATCAGAATAAGGAGAGTACTCCTGCAAGTCTTCAGCCGAAGACTCTGAAACATCGAAGCCTGCTCAAAACTCCCTAGCTCAGGCTCCACCCTAGGTCTCTTATCAGGAGGGGCAAAGAACCCTAATCAAAGAAATCAAATCTTCTGCCATTTTAAGCATATGCTTCTTGGGCACAGTTCCAGAAGAACTAGGGGTGACACCAGCTGAAGCTAAACCTGGCCTGCCTCTAGGAGAAGCCTTGGAAACAGAAGGAGAGGGCCTAACCACCCTAGGCAGGGAGGGGAGTATAGTAACCTGAGAAGCCCCATCACCCTGACCTGCCTCCTGAGAGGCCACATCCTGCAATAACAAGGTCTCTCCCTGGGATCCCAAAGAAACCTCCGGTGGAACCACCGGCTCCACCGACACCTCTAAAGAACCGGCGTCTGGTACGGACGGTTCTTCTAGCCTAGGCTTAACTGCTTTGTCCTTGCGCTTCTTCGAAGAAGCAGGCGTCGGAGCATCCGACGGCATTTTATAATTGCACCGCTTCCCGAAGACTAACCTGGCACAATCTAATCTCCTCTTTATAGTGCGCTTATTGAATCTAGCACAAGAGCGACACCCAACAACGTCGTGCTCAGGCCCTAAACAAGGAATACACAAAGTATGATAATCTCTATGTGGTATCTGTTTCCCACAAGAAATGCAGTTATTCACTTTTTCTGACATCCGTTAAACCACTGAGGCAAGAAAAAACCAAAATATTCCCCAACGGGGTACTTAGCCAACTTTGACTCGGTCTGAAACTCCGGAATCGAAAAATTATAGAACGCCAACCGGCACTTGCAATACTGCTTCTGCATCGGACCATGCGGCAAAAAAGACTGAGGATATGACGTCGGTCATGCGCATTTGTACCCTGATGTCCTGATGTCAGTCAAATGCGCCTTGACCGACATCAGCCTTATACTTTGATATTCGGGCCGACCGAGGACAGCGGACTACCCAAGTGTAAGGACTGCAGCAATGTGAGATGAAGAACATCAGTAGGACTTTGGAATCATGAAAAAAAATCATCCTTACCCAGTTTAAAGAATTGCTTTTTATTTTAGGAAACAAGTAAATCTATTAGGGCTTTGTTGTTTGTTGTTTTCTTTCAGCTTTTCCTGGTTAGGGGTCACCACAGCGGAACTCCGGTCCGCTAATGATTGGCAGTCGATTTTTATGGTGCCGAGGTGCCAGCCCGATGCCCAACCTTCAACGAAAGCACTCACATTCACGCATGTTTTTAGAACGCCACTCTGAAGGCATAAACTAAATTCCTAATTTTCACTACTACTAATCCACCAGTAGAATGACTTAGTGATCCTTATCTCCTTTACAAACTTAAAGGGCAGAACTGTGTGTTTTAAATATACTTTATACATCTAGTAATGAGTTAGTGCTTATATTACTTACTATAAATTGTAGTGCTTGGTGAACAATGGGGAATTCTGCTGCAAGGACCATCTGCATATCAGTTAGTATTCAGGCTATACTTAAAATTACTGAAAACTGAATTACTGAATATGAACTTAGTCTGTATGCACACACACAGAGGAAGTAAGCTGCTTATGTGGCATCAACTGGTCTTTGAAGACTGACCAACCGACCAGGATAAGCAGTATGTATATTATAAAAATGGATGGAGGGTTATGAATATGTAAGATCCTACAACAGTTAGGACTTACTGTACAGTAATTCAACACAGGGGAACTATGCATGTTGGCTACTTTCTATGCATTGTATTCTTTCTGTTAGACACATGTTAAACTTTGCTGACAAAGGAATATCCCAGATCTCCTTCAGCCACCAGAGGTGGAGCCCACTGACCTTAGCACTGTGTCAAAACCCCTTCACTACTTTACTGAGAGACTGTCTACAATCCCTGTTTATGTGCTCCCCATTACTATGGCTTTATCCAGCTAGTGTATGAATATTCTTCTATCAGTCACCGTAATATAAGGTGCTGTTAAACACTGGTATGAGACCAGCATATGCTACACCTAAAATACAGTCACAATGCCCCTACATTTACTTGTGTCAACAGTATACTGCTCTTTCAGCACTTTTCTTATAATAGTACAAAAACAATAACATTTTTTAGCAGTTCATTTGACATATGCACAAAATTTTGATGAATTCTGTTTTGTCGTAATGTTTATTCCATAGCTCAGGAATTCACTTTCTGAACGAATTACACTTCAGCAGTGCTTCCTTGGAAAAGGACTTAATTTCATATACTGGGACAGCACTTGACACTTCTAAGTGAACAGATGTAGAGTGTGCATTGGACAGCCATTCTGATAGCATTACTCACAAGCTTCACTTTAAGACACAGAAAAGGCAAGCATGTCAAATCATTTTAAAATTCTGCAACACTTCATCAGATACAGCGATTCACATGCATACAGTCTTAAAATAATGCACCTGCAAATTGCTTTTGGTGATACAGAATTTCCTTTTATACAGGAAATCTCTGGCAGGAACCTTGGGTATTGTACATGTAAATATGCTAATGCTGACTGCTGCATGGGGTATTACAGATAAGGAAACTGGAGGCAAGAGAGTTTTCTAATGAAAGCAGAAAACCTAATCCCCAACTAACAGACAGGCTGCATGCTCTGTGACTGGCTAATTCTATTAATGTTGATTGTTATACTACTGCAGAGCCAGAAATATATTTTTAGCTGTTGTACTGTGCTGTAAGTACACCGCTGTTTACTGTTTTGCATAAATATAATAATGAATACTGCACAACAGCAGCTCTGATCAGGAAAGGCAGAGCATCTGCTTCCGAGCAGCATCCTGTTATGGTATACACATCTTTGAAGCTTTATTTAAGCTAACATCCTGGAGAGCACACAAATGTGTATATAAACAGACAGCAGAAAGCCCAGTTTTATAAGAATTACTGTGAAGAAGAAGAAAAAAAAGCCACTGGCAGTGCAAACCTACAGGTGTCTGTATGCATTGCTGTACATAAACTGTTGTGCAGCATTTTCAAATGTATTTTTTAACAAGCAGTAGCAAACTTCTTAATTTTAACTCAGCTCCTGCAATACTGTATCTCATAATTATAAAGTTGCAAAATCTCTGTCCAAATGACTGTCAGTTTAATGTGACATGTCCTGCATTCGTTCTGATAAGAGTAATGAAGTCCTGCTGTTTTCCTGCCTCATCTTCCCTCAGACTCTGTAAATGTGTTTGCTTTTAAGTGCATTTCCTAAAGATAATTTTACCCAAAACTGTAAGTCTCCTATTAGGTGTGAAAGCAACTTTATTACATCCCCTCATCCTCCATTTCTTCTTTTTCTGAGTTTTTTCTTAGTGGTCCATCGCTGCTGGTCTGGTACCAGTTTAACTGATTTCCGATGTAGCACGCTACCTTGGTCTTCTAGAAATGAGAGAGATGCATTAACAAAACTGGATATAGTATATGTAAGGTGGAATCATGCTGTAGATGCGTGTAACTATGATAGTTGATCAAAAGCTATTACATCAAAAGCTATGTCAATCAAAAAAAAAAAAAAGAATGATAGACATTTTTTTTTCTTGTGGGGTTAAGCCCCACACCGCTCGCCCAGGGGACTTTCTGTCTATAACTTCCAAGTTAATGCTGTAGATCTGGACTTGAGGACCCCCCCCCCCCAGCTGCAGTGACCTCAGATCAAGAAAATAAATTTCGGCAAGTGCTTGTCCATGGTCTTCATGCTTTGTGATGAATATTGTGCATCAGCCTTACAAGTTAGCGAACACAAGATGAGAGTATATTAAAGGCTCTCACCATTTGTAATGTATTTTTAAGAGAGACTGGACAACCACAATTAAGTGGCAAATAACTTTGCTGATGAGGCTTGTTAGTATGAATACATATTCATTTTCTATTAGCAGGTTCCATGAAGTACTGTAAAACTGAAAGCAGGGCAATTTCTCAATTACTAACTGCATAACCCCAGAATCTTAAAGAATCTGGCTGATACCCTAACAAATTATTCAACATTATCCTTAAACAACTACTCCTAATGGGAGTGGTGCTTGAGAAGTGGAAACTAGTAGATATACTTTTATACAAAGGACATATCAAAAAGATAGAAGTTATAGCCTGGATTAGCTCCTTACCGATAGAGAATAAAGGATATTCTTGTTATTACACAGAGGAGGATCTCATTTTATGTGTTGGTCCTTACAGGTATTCTTTCATTACATTCGTGCAATTAAACCTCCCGTTTAAACAGGACAGGAGAATTCTGGCTTATCTTATACACAGACATTTACCTTTACTTTCATTTTGGGTCTGTGAAACCAATCATGAAGCACAAGCTTACAAACTGAGGATATTGTTGGAGGGTGACATTTAAGTAAATCCTGCTCCTTTGGCAAGTTTACTCAAGAAGTCTGATCTCTTAGTTTTGTTCCTGTCTAAAGGTCCAAGATAGGGTTCTGAAAAATGTATTTCATATTAGGCAGCCCGACATACATAAGTTAGAGGACAGAATATGCCTTAATATCCCTAATATTACTGGGATTTCAGAAGTATAGCTAAACCTCAAGTTTGTCATCTAACCTGACTTACTGTATAGCTTCCAGTACTGTGTAAGACTGGAGATAGAATTTAAGTGGTGTTATTTCTTCTAGTCAGAAAATATCTGTAATCAACTGAAGCTGCTGTTAAGTCTAGGTCTAAGCTTTTTGTATCAGAAACTGTTATCAAAATCCTTTCTGGTGGTCTGCCTCAATTAGTATCAGCTGCCATGAACATCTCTATGTCCAGGAGCTTTGTGGTGTCAGGAAAGAAAGGGGCACTGCAGTTTTAGGAATGTAAATCTCAAATGGATTAGGTTATTACAAGGTTAGACTTACAAATTCATTAAGTCCCATGAAGCTTTCTTCTAAAACAAGTAGTACCTCACTCACAAATTGGGTTCTCACTACCAGCATCGAGAGGGTCATTCTTCAAATGGGTACTTTTTGCACAATAAATGGAATATGAAAGAGATAACTGGGTTTGAAAAAAACATTTGCAAAATAAAATGTGATGTAGCACATGAAGTGCAGGGCAAAGGGATATTTTTAACAAAGAAAATAAATAATAAGTATTAATAATTATAAAACAGTAATTGAAAAGTGTATTCCAAGAAAAAGTTAAATAAATGGATGATTGTTTTTAGTATGTTAGTAGAGGCAAACAAGTGTGATTTGTTTAGTTGCTGACATTTGCGATATTCATGTTTCTAATTAAAGTACCTACATTTTTGATAAGTGCAGTAGGTTAGCTTGCACACAGCTATCCCACCACCAACAAAGGCAGATGGGACCTTGGTAAAATGTCTCAAATGAAGGATTCATCCTCAAACGTGTATCCCTCCTTATGTTGGACTACATAATCAGTAATGGACCATGAAGTCAACTACATGGTATGAAGATACAGCAACAGCCTTCTGATCCTTCCAGTATCAAAGCTGAGCAATGTATACTTGGGCTGACATTCATGTCTTCTTCAAAACTGTTAATTTAAGTGTTTGTATCTTAAGATTCTTTAACAAGGAAACAATCATATACTGATATCTAAGGTTTATTTAAAACCCACCATATATATTTACCTTCACAAATCCTGCTTTTTTGCCTCATAAAATAATAAAAAAGCAGTAATTGCCCTTTCATGCAGCTTTATTATATTATCACATCACACTTCCAACTTTATATATCACTTTCTTGTACAAAGCCAATATCCACCCCTTCCCTCTCTCACACATTTTCATCTCTTCCATAGCCTCCACCTTTACCGTCACCCACTTCTGTACCTGTGTAGTAAAAAGATTTCTTACCAGCTTTTATTATCCACATCTGTTTCCACACACTGACCTATTGAAAAACTATAAAAAAGGAAACCACCAGGGGAAAAAACATACCAAACCCCCCACATTCTGCCTTACTATACAAAATAACCTTTTAAAATGTTCATCTTTGATCCATACGGACTATTCAGCTCTAATTACATGGGAATTGGAAGAGCTGATGCCACATATAGTAGTAGTACTGGAAAAATAAGTCCTTACCACAAACACCCCTTTTCTTTTTCCCATCTGATACATAGACCACCTTTTAACCAACCTTTTCACTGTTGGCAGCTTGTCCTTCCAATTAGTTCTACTACTCTGCCTGGTTTGAAAATGTAAAACTGAAATCTTTTTATTTCCAAACTGAAATGTAATCCTTTTCACTACATATTGTGTTGGATTTATCCATATACACATATTTTCACAATTTAGTCAATTAGTTTTCACCTTGCACTTGTCCTCTGCAACATGTTCTCAGTACCCTTCCTGTTCTTACACATACATACTATCTGCATATGCCCCGACCTTCCATACTGGGCATACTGTATGTTATTGTAGGACAAATTCTTACATCAGCTACTATTTTACAAATGAATCTACTGGCAAAAGCCATCTACAATAGAGGTCTTAATGGTTAACCCTGCCTAATACCGCAATCTCCTTGAATACTTCAACCAAACAACCCATTCATTAGAACATTCCTATTCAAGCCAACAGAGTTCCTTAGGCACCCACCAAAAATGTTATGGCCATTCAAGTTATCTAGATACATTTGTGATCCAAATCAAATGTCTTCTATTAGATGATGTCCTCTCATGAACAAGTATACTACAATTACTTTCATGTTAGCAGCTCATGACACACTTGCTCATTGTCATCTGCTCTAAACAGGAAGCACCCTAACTGCACTAGACCCAACAAAGTTACCTAGCCTTCCCACCACCTGACCCTAGTGAACTACTCAGTCCTACCAGAGCCTTAACTCTAACCCTAAAGCTCCTACCCAATCCCTAAACCTAATCTGACTCCTTAATCCCTAATCCTAACTGTAACAGTCTCCCACTCCCTAACTTTAAATTCCCAAATTAAACCTAAAACTCTGCTCCCCTCTCTAAAACTAAACTCTCCACGTGATCATGAAACCTAAAAGTCCACTCCCCCAAACCTAAAGTCTTTGATTTCTTCCTAAGCCTAAACCTCCACTTCCACTCCCTAACCCTAAACTCTCATCCCACTCCATTATATTCTTTCCACTACATAATCCCTAAATGACTCCCCAAACGATGTTGATATCCTATAGAAAGGTCTGATGCAGACTAATGATTGGTGTCAGAGCCATGACCTCAAACTAAATGTGAAGAAGTGCATAATAATACCCTTTGGGAAATCAAATACCCCTGATAACTATAACATTAATAGCACACCCTCCTAAAAGTGAACCCAGTGGTGAGAGATCTGAGTACTTAGGCAGTAATCCAAACTTTGACCACCATGTGTCCATGGTGGTGAGGAAATCCTTCTATGCGTCTCATCTTATAAGTAAGGGCACAGGATGCAGATCTAAAGATGTCATAGTACCATTGTATTTAGCCCTCATCAGACCAATAATTGAGTACAATGAACCCTTTGGCATTTACCTCACCAGGCACCTGCAACAGCTGGAGTGTTCTCAGAGGTTTCTCACCAAAAAAATACAAGGCATAACCAACATGTTATATGTGGACAAGTTAAAAGCCCTATCACTGTATTCAGTTTCCTACTGATTACAAAGGGGTGTCTGTGTCTGATCTACGAGGCAGCCTCTGACTCAGCCCTGATGGAAATGCTGCATATTCACAAAACTAAGTGCACAAGGATTACCCGCTCCAAAGATCTAAACCTGATGTGCCACATGACTAGATCATGCTGGTGAGAGAAATATGTGCCCCGGAGATTGCCCGTCTGAAATAGGCTTCCTAGTCACATGAAGCAGAGACCTTCTCTGACCATCTTCAAGTGCAATCTGGACAGATGGATGGGAAATCGCATATTCATTCCTGGGGTGGTGCCCATGTGTCTTATTGACAGAGGCAGTCTGTAAAATTGTCAAAACCATGCTTGCTGACCCTTATATTTCCCCTTTGGATAGAAAATTGGGTAAAATCTGGGTAAAACTGGCTAAGCTTGTAAGGGCTCTTGAACTGTTAGCCTGGTAATGTTCTATCTGATCACTGTCTGAAAAGCTAAGCTGCACTCACGCCCCATTCCCCTGGCACTCAACTTGATCAAACTCAGCTGTGTATTTGGGTGAGGTGCACAGCTGCTGCACATCACCTGAACAAATAGTCACGTCTGAACATGAGCAGCAGCTCATGCATGCTACAAGACATCCAAATCCCCGACTGCGAGACGGTGATTTCCAGCCACTCTGACTCAGGCATATGTTGTAGGAGACCCCGCACTAACTCCTGCCTTGCTTCGCTGTATACGTTTCTCAGCATCCCCCCATATCTGAAAAAAATTCAGAAATGTTCTGCATTTTATACTACATTTACCTCTATTAATTACCTCTGACAGCTACCTAACTAACATATTTTTTAAACCCTTCATGCCCAACTTGAGATCCATCTTCAGAAGACCTACGGGCTTCCAGTTTTTTGTATATTGCAAATCTAGTTCCTTTAAAAAATGTTTCTTAAAAGAATTGTCCATTCCACCACTGAAAATATCCTGCAAAACTATGTGCAACAATCAGTTAGCTGGCTTTTGTTTGTCCTCCCACTGCTTGCTGTTAAAGCTTCTTATTCTCTGATACTCTGGTTTTAATCTTTCCTGCTTCTCTTATCGTGTTCATTTCTGAAGGTACGACACCTGGGCTTTTATACCTATTCTTTACTTTCCCACTATAATCATTTGTACGCCGTCATTTTCTTCTAAAATATACTTTTGCTGCTTGTCTGTACTTCTGTGTATGTGGGCCATGGGTGAATAACAACATCAGAAGTCCAGTCTTCCCATGTGCTCAAGGTAGAGTAGACATACATACAGCTAGATAGATGGATAGATAGACAAACAAATATGCGCATGCGTGTGTGTGTGTGTGTGTGTGTGTGTGTGTGTGTGTGTGTGTGTGTGTGTGTGTGTGTGTGTGTGCCTCCACTAACTTGCTCTTCGCTCTTTTAAGACTAATGTATTCTTGCATTCTGCTTGTATCTTAAGTACAACAAAGAATGACAAAGACGTGTTTACATGTTTATATGTTTATAGATTTATAAGGCATAACTACATCCTTACTTAAACATTTACTTTTGTTTTGATATGTAACAGATGTGAGTGGAAAGCTGTTAAACCATGGTAAGTATATAATTTTATGTGAGCCTGTAACATGCATGGCTCCCTACATGGATGATTTTTTCAACTAAAGGAATATATTGCAGCCACACAGGATCTGTGAATATATAACTGAATGTATTGCACAGAACATCTTTTGAGTACATCAGCAATACCACTAAATAATGTTTTCCAGAAAAGAATGTAACTTTATGCTGACAGGACTGCTTCTGAACATTTCTGCAGAAAAGATCATATACCAGATTCTTCCAAGTAACAGGGACATGTGACAAGCGGAAGTAAGAAGAGCTGACATATGGCAAATATGGATTCCATCAGTACAGCCTTAGAAAAAGCACATGACAAGGACTTTGGGCACTCCTTTATGGAAGGGAGCTGAATGTACACTAATTTTCAATAAGTGCTTTATAATAACTCATTGTAGGTGTTTTTAGATGAGTGTATAAGCAAAGTAGAGATGACTGTGCTTAAATTAGAGTATAAATTGCTTTAGTTTGTAGTTTCTGACAGAGTGCTTGACATCTTGCATCCTATGACAGCTGGTAGTCACAGTCTGCATATGTAAATTGCCTTGTGAATAAAATCTTAAAGTTATGTACCAGTATTAAAATGAGTCATATTTTTTTCTTACAGCAGGTTCACTGCTTTCTTTGGACAGGCTGCAGGATCTCCTGCAGGATAGCAGTGGTGAAACCTCCCCTACCCCTAGATAGGACTGTCCAGTTTATAATACTCAGAGAAAGTGTGGGTAAAGGACTGAACGCCTTCCTCTAAAATGGCCTGGGTGTCCACATCAGTAACAAAGACAGTGGTCCCCTCTTGGACAGTAGTGTTGTCATGGTGAAAGAAACTGTGTATTCCACTGAAACTATGACTTATGCCAGAGCTATAGAAAGGCTTTTTGGTGCCCTGAACACTCCATCCTCCCCCAGTTTCAAGTTGAGGACAAAAAAAAAAAAAAACCTTAATATCTAGCAAGTGCTATAATACCTCTTTAATACAATTTGCAGACAGTCAAAATATATATGGTATGCAGGGAGAGATGTTATGCAAATTCACAATAACTATTTGCTAAAATGTGTCAAATATCTTTGATAAACTGTAGCAAGGAGCTGTGCTTAACACCAACACTGACTAACTGTCATTTAAAAAAGCATGACTTAAATTAACATCAATAATGCTTTCAGGACTGATTTGACACCTCTTCTGTGGGGATAAAATTCTCCCTTCATCCCCTTCTTGCTATGGCTTTGAGTTGTATTGTGTGGGCCCATCCCAGGCAGGTCTGGTAGATCATGGCTGCAGAGAGCTATAGTCTGTTAGAATTTGGAATCTTAGAGCTATGATAAAAAGAAAACAGGACCAGCATACAAGGCACCTTGAAAATAAATTTATTGATTGAGGTTCTTGAAAAACATTCAAGGACCTTGTATGCTGGTCCTGTTTTCTTTTTGTTTGAATACTTTGCTCTTTGGGACCCTGCAGCTGCCTCACTCGCAGAGGTTGTACTATTTGGGGAATCTTAGAGCAATGAACCAAGGAAAACCTGTAAATAAGAGATAAGAATAAATACTGGTGTACTGGAAATTAATGAACTAAAATAGACACAAACTGGCCATTTTACATCATATAAGCATCACATTTCTACTGGGGATAAGAATCGTGCTGAAGAAATAGAACATTCAAAAAAGTTCAGCAAAAAAGGTATTAAACCAGTACCTGTCGCCCCTGGGATTCAGGTTACTGGTCAAGGCTCTTGCCACCTCTATAGTGCCTTTTTTAGGCAAAGTTCAAAGGACAAAACCACCACCGTAACAGGTACAAGCATGCAAAATCTGAAGGTAATACTACTCAATGCTAGAAGTCTAAACCTCAAAATGCAGTCTCTCGAGGCACTCCTAAAAATGGAGAACATCGATATCTGTGCAGTAACTGAGACCTGGTTCAAGGCTCCAGAGAGCACCCCTGCAATACCAGGCTACAACTCTTACCACACTTTTCAGCCACCAAACCAGGACTGAAACACTAAATGTGGAGGAGTGTCCATATTCACCAAGGATATTCACACCACCAAGCTATTTGCCCAACACAATGCATCTGAAATTCAGGTGCAACTAACACTAGGTAAAACAGCAATCCAAATTATAGCTTGCTAAAGATCCCCCACCATGCCCCAAGATTCTCACTACACCTTTCTAAACATACTGGAAAATATTAAGATACAACCAAACACACTAATACTGGGTGATTTCAACTACCCTGCCATTAACTGGGAAAACTACTCATGTACCAACACCTTTGCCCAACAGTTCTTGGAATTCATAAATTCCAGTAACCTGGATCAACTAATCCATAGTCCCACCAGGGGCTCCAGTATCCTAGACCTGGTCATTACCAACATGGGAAATCGATGCTCCACACCTATGGTCACCCTCTCGTTGGTCAAGTCTGACCATAAGCTAATCACCCTTGACATCCACATCCCTCCCCCACCCCCTAGTAAGGAAACCTCCGTAAAAAACTTCTCCAAAGCCAACTTCATGCTACTCAAGTCAGAAGTGACAAATTTCATGACACCCGTGCAGATGGGAACTGAAAGTTCGACTGCTGAATCCTCCACTAAGGCACTGTATGAGCACATCCACTCATGCATGAATCATGCCATCCCAAATAGAACCAAGACGCTCTCCTCCAAAAAAAGGAAGCCAATCTGTTGGTCCCCTGCCATAAACAAACTTTACAACAAAAGGAAGAAACTGTTGCAGAAAAGAGGAAAGTCCCAGGATGCAAAAGACTCCCTTACCAGCCTCAGTAAGAAGCTGAGATCCCTCATAAAATCCTCCAAAGCTAGTTATGAAAATACACTTGCCAAAGATTTGAAAGACAACCACAAGGCATTCTATAGCTATGTCAAGAATCTAAATGGCAATGCTTAGATCTGCTCTGAGCTACAACAGAATGGCATTAAATATACTGATCCCAAGGATATTGCCAATATCCTGGCAGATCGATTCAGTGCCAACTTCACTCCCCCTCTCACCCCTAAAGGGCCCATCTCAATACTGAAATATTGCCAAATTCTGGTAATAATGGCCACACAGGTAAAAAATGCACTCTCCAAAGCTAATAATACAGCATCCATGGGACCAGACGACATCCCTGGCTGGGTACAACATGAACTACAAAATGAATGGCACTTCACCTAAGTGTCATGTTTAATCATAGCCTCACCTCAGGCTTTGTGCCCAGAGTAGCGCACAGCTACAGTTATCCCACTCCATAAGGGGGGATCCACCTTGGATCCTGAGAACTAAGGCCCCATCAGTCTGACGAGCCTGATCTGCAAGGCCATGAAACGTATTATCATGGAACTTATAAACAAAGACATTGGCAACCTTCAAACATTGGACCCCACCCAGTTTGGGTTCGTGAAGGGCCAATCTTGTCTCCTGAACCTGATTGACTTCTTCAAATCAGTCTCCAGAGCTGTGGACGAGGGTAAGGCGGTCGACACAGACTATCTGGACCTCGCCAAGGCCTTCAACACCATCCCCCACTCTGGAATCATAGATAAACTTACTAAGCTGAGCATTAACCCCTACATCACTCGATGGGTTGCCAACTGGCTTACTGACAGAACCCACACTGTAAAAGTAGCCAACTCCAAATCCAGCTCCAGACAAGGGACAAGTGGAGTACCTCAGGGTTCAGTCCTGGGACCGCTCTTGTTTGGCATCTACTTCTCTGAAGTACAGGCCAACACTAAGGGACTCTGGCTAACAAAGTTCGCAGATGACTGCAAACTGGGAGCCATTACTGAATACCCAAATAGGTTCATAGGTTCATAGGTTCATACTAGGCTATCTGCCCAAGGGCATTTATAAGCCTAGCCCATAGTTATGTGGCTTTCGCCACCCCTTTAGTTTGAATAAAAACTATGCCTATCATTTTGCTGTGCCTCTGTCAAGCAGTGACACTGAAGTAATCCCTGGGGTATATCTGCAATCTCCCATCCATTGGTCAAGATTCCTCTTGAACAAGGCCAGAGAGGTGCTCTGCCTCACATGTACCGGGATTTTGTTCCACAGCATAGGGAGTCTCTGGGTAATGAATCTGTCCCTCCAGCACGTTCTATTTATAACCGTGTCAAGGTTTAAGTCTCCCGCCCTTGTGGTTCTGAGGGATCTAGATTTTTTGAGGTGAAGCATATTCATCAAATCTGGGTTTGACATGGCCTTATATGTCAGGCACAGGTCACCTCTAAGCAAGCGGTATGAGACTGAATAGAGCTGGAGTTCTTTCAGTCGGGCAGCATAAGACATATTTTTGAGACCCTTTATCCTTTTGGTGAGGAACTTTTGGGGCCTTTCAAGCTGCAGCAGGTGTCTGGTCAGATACATTCCGAACGGGGCATTGTACTCAATCATAGGTCTAATGAGTGATGAGTACAGGGGGACGATGACCTCCCTTGATCTAGATGTGAATCCCTTCATGATCAGGTGGGCGATATAGAAGGTTTTCCTAACTACTTTAGCAACATGAGTGTCAAGCGAAAGGCTACTGTCAACCTGGGTCCCCAGATCCCTGATGACTTTTTCTGTGCTCAGTGGATTGCCACCTATATGGTAGCTAGGGGTAACCTTGTTTTTCCCGAAGGGTATGACTATGCATTTTTTGGCGTTTAACTTCAGGCCATGGCTCTGGCACCAGTTATCCGTTTCTGTGAGGCCCTTCTGGAGGATATCTGTGTCAGATGTGTTTTCGACTATGGCGCCCAGTTTGCAGTCATCTGCAAACTTTGTCAGCCATAACCCTCCTGTGTTTGCTTGTACTTCAGAAAAGTAGATGCCGAACAAGAGTGGACCCAGGACTGAGCCCTGTGGGACACCACTTCTGACAGGCTTTGAGTCTGACATGGCTCCAGCAACTCTGACCCTGTGGGTTCTGTCACTTAGCCAGTTTGCAACCCATCTTGTGATGTATGGGTTTACATTCAAGCTGATGAGCTTTTCGATGATACCCGAGTGGGATATTGTGTCGAAGGCCTTTGCCAGGTCGAGGTAGGCTGTATGGACTGCCTTTCCCTCATCAATGGCCTTGGTGACTGTCTCGAAAAAGTCAAACAAGTTTAAGAGGCAGGATCTGCCTTTGACAAAGCCAAACTGGGTTGGATCCAATGTCTGCAAGTTCCCTATGTCTTTATTTATGAGTTCCATTATGATCCTCTCCATGGCTTTGCAGATAAGGCTTGTCAAGCTAATGGGGTGGTAATTTCCAGGGTCTGTGGAGGCACCGCCCTTATGAAGTGGGACCACAGTCGCCGTGCGCCACTCCTTGGGTACGTATCCTGAGGTGAGGCTAAGATTAAACAGCTGTCCTAACTGTGGGTTTAATTCCTCATTGAGTTCGTGAAGCACACAGCCGGGGACACCATCCGGTCCCATGGATGCTGTGTTTTTGCCTTAGTGAGGGCAGTTCTCACCTGGGCGTTGGAGATGTTTGGGGCTACAATCCTCTGGAATAGATATCTCTCCTTTTGGGGGAGGAGAGAAGTTTGCACTGAACCTGTCAGCCAGTATGTTGGCAATGTGTGTAGGTTCAGTAATTTTCACATCATTTTGAACTAATTCTGAGCATATCTGGGAGTTTCCTCCTAGGTTTCTAACATAGCTAAAGAAGGCCTTATGATTCCCTTTAGAGTCCTTGGTGATTTTTCTCTCAAAATTTGCCTTGGATGATTTTATGAGAGCTCTTAGTTTTTTACTTATAATGATCAAAGGTGTCTTACCTTTCAAGGATTTTGCTCTATCTTGTAGTAGCTTCCTCCTTTTGTTGTAGAGCTTGTTTATGGCTGGGGTCCACCAGACTGGACGCTTGCCTTTGGTACAGAGAGTCTTAGTTTTGTTTGGGATTGCCTGATCCATGCAGTCCTGTAGGTGCTGGTAGAAGGCATTTGTAAGTGATTCAGCGGTTTGAGTAATGTTTACCACTGGCTCAGGGGCCTTAAAGGAGACCACACTAGTTTTAGAAGTGTGAAATCAGCTTTTGAGAAGTTTTTCACTGTGGTCTTTTTGTTTCAGGTGGGGCGGGATGAGGACCTCCAGCGAGATTAGTTTATGATCTGATCTCACCAGTGAGGGGTATACTTCGGTGTTGAACATTTTGATCCCATGTTCGTGATGATGAGATCAAGTATGTTTTCTCCTCTTGTGGGGATGGTGACTAGTTGTTCCATGGCATTTGAGTTTATGAACTCCAGGAATCTTTGGGTTAGAGTGTTCAGGCTTGAGTAGTGTTCCCAGTCTATATTAGGGTAGTTGAAGTCACCTAGTATGATGGTGTTTGGAGATACATTTATCCCTCCAATGTTTTCAGGAAGGCCATGTGAGGTTCCTGAGTTTGAGAGGGTAGCCTGTAACATGCTACAAATTGCAGAGCAGTCTTGCCTATGGTTAATTGCACCTGGATGGTCTCCGATGCATCGTGCGTTGCCACCAACCTTGAGGTGTGGGTGTCCTTTATGAATATGGACACCCTCCTTTCTTGGTGTTGTCTGGATTTTGGGGCCGAACGCATGATATGAGGTGAAACCTGTTAGTGCTGGGGTGCTCTCAGGAGCCTTGAACCAGGTTTCTGTCACAGCACAGACATCGATGTTCTCCATATTGAGAAGGGCCTCGAGTGCGTGCATCTTGAGATTGAGACTTCTGGCATTGAGCAGCATTACCCTTAGTTTTTTCCTTTTGGTGTTCTAGGGTGGTAGCTTTAGAATTTGAGCCTTGCCTAAAAGAGGGACTATGGCGGTGGCAAGAGCCTTTGCCAATATCCGAAGCCCAGGGTGACAGGTGCAAGCCGTCCCTTGCGGCAGCGTGGCTTGCCCAGCATGTCATCCCAGGCAGACAGACATTGGATCCCCTTTGAATGACACCAGAATTTAAGCCAATTACTAAAGCTGATCATCTTATCACTGTATTGTGGCATCATTCTAGGTGAAGGTAGGATACTGCTCAAGGTCAGGGTCATACCTGCCTGGGCTACATAATCAGAGAGCTCCTCGATGTCCCTTTTCATGTAGTCCAAGGAGGTACGCCTCAGGTCGTTGACACCAGCGTGGACAATGACTGAGTCGTACTTGTACCTGCTGTTGAGAGACCTGAGTGCTTGCGTTATGTGGCGGATTCTAGCGCCCGACAGGCAGCTTACTGTGACCTTCTCTTTACTCAGTCTGGTGAGCGAACGTCAGTGTGTCTGACTATGGAATCACCAATGACAAGTGTGTCTGGCATTTTGTTTGGCCTTAAGGGCTGTGACTGTTTGACACTCTGACTGTGTGGTCTATGTGTTGCATGTGTTGGGTCGTGAGGTGGTAGTTGTTTGGGTGTCTGCTTTGGTGGCCTCTGCTGTTTTGGTAAATTTTGATCAGAGCCTCCGAGTATGTCTTTGTGTGAGTATGTGTATGATTTGAAGTTGTGATGGTACCATGTGTGACTGGGTATGTATTGTGTGTGGTTACCTTCTCCTCCTGTCTGGTCTTGCCAGTCCTATGTTGAGAGAGCTCAGCCTCCAGTTTGGCCGTATAGTTGCATCTCTCGCATGTATTTGTGTTTTGTGGGAGAAGGAGAGGATTGTCTGTGTACATGAGGCAGTTGTAACATTGCCTCAATATTCCCAGGTTCACCAGTTGAGCTGGAGAGGACACTAGCAACTGATCCCTCGACATACTAGAAGTAGTAGATAAAGAGACTTTCAAAGGACTCCGGGGGAAGTGGGTTTTAGGCTGGTGGGGTACTATCTATAATAAGAGTGCTTTATCAAGGTGCAAGTACTGTAGGAGTAAGTGCTAGGCTTTACAGATAGAGAATAGTCTACTTGGGAATCAAGTAGAGATGAACTTTTCAGTTATAGGATATGCTGGTTAGATCAGCAGTACAGCTCGAGGAAGGTAGTTCTAAGGGAAAATTGGAAGAGTGGAATTTAGATGGCCCAAATAGTTTAACCTTGTTTAACCGCCGCTGCTCTTGTGTGCAACAGTGGTAACTCCACGCTAAATCGCGCTTACGCGCGTTTAGCGTGTTTTATAGCAGGGGGCTGAAGGGAGCTAGGAATTGGCCCAAAACGACCAATGGACTACTAGTTTCTGGCTGAAACTTCACCAAATCGGACAAAAAGGCCGCTCAGTGCTTCCCACTCCCACTGGTAAGCAAAGAAACTTCCCTCCTTCCTAATAAGGCAATGGATCAGTAACAGGAACTAAAAACAAAGCCCAGGGATCAGCAACTCTGAAACTGGACTACTCTAGTTCAGTAAGGCGGGAAAACAAGAGATTTTTTGTTTTATTACAGAGACAAGGAAAAAACAGACAGTAAATGCTATAAATGCTGTAAATCGGCTAGCACTTTAGTGTGTAGCCTACAGAAACAATTTGCAACAATTAGTAACTTAAAGTGCAATAAACAGTGTAAAATGCAGAAATCACTTAAAGTAGCAGTAAAACAGGCGAAATGCAGTCGCTAGCTTAAATAACAGTGGGAAAGCCACAAAAAATACTTATATCTGGTAGAAAGTCACTCTTTTAGCTCTCTGCTGCTTGGATCACTCTGCAGGCCACCACGAGGATCTGTGCTGAGTTGGTACAAGCTGGAAAACGCGTGTTTAGCGTGTTTTATAGCAGGGGGCCGAAAGGAGCTAGGAATTGGCCCAAAACGACCAATGGACTACTAGTTTCTGGCTGAAACTTCACCAAATCGGACAGAAAGGCTGCTCAGTGCTTCCCACTCCCACTGGTAAGCAAAGAAACTTCCCTCCTCCCTAATAAGGCAATGGATCAGTAACAGGAACTAAAAACAAAGCCCAGGGATCAGCAACTCTGA
>NC_056725.1:186172321-186242321 GCF_019279795.1 Protopterus annectens | reverse complement strand
GCCTTCTGTGCGGAGTCTGCATGTCCTCCCTGTGGTCGTGTGGGTTTCCTCCGGGTGCTCCGGTTTCCTCCCACATCCCAAAGACATGCAGTAGGTGGATTGGACACTCTAAATTGGCCCTAGGTGTGAGTGTGTGCCTTCTGTGGAAGGTTGGGTGCCGGGCTGGCAACTCGACACTGTAAAACTCCTCTGCCAATCATGAGTGGACAGATGATCCGCTGTGGCGACCACTAACCGGGAAAAGCCAAAAGAAGAAGAAGAAGAGACAGTGTCTAGGTGTTGTAGAAATGTTTTGTTGAAATATGCTACAGCCTGGTCAAGTGGGAGGGTTTTAGGGGGGGTCCATTCACAGTTACAGAGTAAAGTATTGAAGACCTCAGGAGAGAATTTTTTTGTGTTTCTAGTGGATATATAGTTAGTGGTTTTGCATATGCTTGTTCTACTACATATAAAGTATATTATGTTGTGATCACTCAAGGTGTCTGGGAGACTGCCTGCGTGGGGATACAATGTGGGGTTGTTAGTTAGGACCCAGTCAAGGATGGATTCCCTTTTTGATTTTTTATCACATCTAGTTGGAATTTGGACTAGCTGCTGGTAGCCATGGAGATTTATTAGCTTACTTGGTGGTTCTGATATGCAGGTGAACCAATCTAGGTTGAAATCCCCCAGAATAAGGGTTTCTTGTGAGTATGTGGAAGAACACCAGCATAAGAAGTCTTCAAGGCTAGCAGGTGTATTACCAGGTGGAATATAGATCACAATTGTGGTGATGAACCTTTTAGGGTAAAGTTGACGTTGTGAGATAAGTATGTCCCAATTATTGAGGGAGGGGTAGGAGTTTGGTAATTGACATACAGTTAAGTTGGACCTATACAGTAAGGCAGTTCCACCCCCTTTACGAAGTGGTCTGTCTTGTCTAATGATATTGTAGCCGGTAGGGAGAACTTCTGAGTTAGCTATGTTTTTATTTAGCCAGGTTTCTGTTAAAGCAACTATGTCTGGGGAGTAGTGTGCTATTGTGGCCAGGAGTTCAGGTATTTTATTTCTGATACTTCTAATTTTAATATTTAGCATTAAAAGATGGTTGGTTTTGCTGCTGTTGTTGATTTGCCCAGGGATGAAGATAGTGGGGATGTTATGTTCTGACATTTGTGTTGGAGCAGTTTGTGTTGGACAGGATGGATTTGGGCCTGGGATGGGGTGGATATCCCCACTTATGGGTGAGCCTAGTGTTAAAATGGTGATACAGATGTTGGAGTTTGGTGAGGAGTGTGAGAAAGTATTGTGTTTTTTTGGAGTAGGAATGAGAGCATATGTGTTTAGTTCTGAATTGGTCCGTTATGTAGTTCTTGAACAATTGTGGGCAGATATTATTATAATGTGTGGTGTCTGTATATGAGAGTGCATAATGTAGTGTTGTGCTAATAAGTTTAGGGATATTGCTAGAGTGATAACTTTTTATGTTATAAAGAATTATGAGAAGACAGACTAGACTTAGTTGTGTGATAGTCGTGGTTGTAAAGTTTAAGATGGTACTAGGTTGGGGTCTGAATAGGAGTTATAGGGTTGCACTATATGTGGATGGGTAAGTAGTGTGGGTGATGTAAAAAAATGCCTAATGGGAATGAGAGTGATTGGGAGTATGTTTATGTGGAGCAAGTTGGTGTGGTATAATGTGATCTGACTTGAGGAGCTGTGATTGGTGGAGGTGTTGTGAGGGTGAGCTGTGGGTGTGGCTGTGATTACTATAAATGTAGAGATAGTGGGGGCGGGAGGGAATAAGGGGCAGGGCAGGAGAGCGGAGAGAGCCCGAGCATTAGCGAGGGCGAACGGAGTGGGGCAGAGCCCACCACGACAAGAGTAAAAAGTATTACTTTACAAATCTGAAAACTTTAAACAAATTCCTGCGGTCTAATGGCTTACCAGCAAGCAGAATGCAATTACTGAAGAGCACTTGTGTACTGGTGGGAGACTAGAAGTTTAAAGATGGCTCCATGCTCAGCAGGATTCTAATATAGACTTAGTATTAGGGGAGAGAGGTAGCACAAGGAGTGTAAACCAGGTGGAATGCAAAGAAACCAGAGAGGCAATCAATGGAAAACTATCAATGAAGGCCTCAGAGGGGGTAAGTAAGAATTCAAACTACCTGTAAAGTGAAGGAGAGAAGAGACAGCAAACTTTATTAAGGTTGGGAGTGTGTCTTCACACTGACTTGCTGATTAGTAACCAGTTTGTGCACAGATTAGAGTAGGGAGATACATTAGCAATGATAGAGAAGCAAATAAGCAGGTGATCCTCCAAGTGATACAAACTAAGGCAGAAAGCACTGAGAGGGCTGCTTGATGGTTAATTTAGTCACAGGGATCTGAATTAAATGTATACTGTCTATTGGACAGTTAGGATTACTGCACTAGCTGGAGGGGGCACAAGGCTACAAAAGTCAGTTTTATTAGCACACTGAGAACTACTAAGAAATACTGCTAATGTAATAGCTTCACTCTCATAAAAAATACAAGTAGAATGTCTGTAGTGGACTGACCCTGCTCTTGAGGCTCAAAATGTATATCCTCGTTTAGTTTTTCAGTACTGATTCCTTCTTATACTGTATGGGTGGAGTGGTAGCCACAGACTGCAGATTTACTTGAGTGTGCTCTGAAGAGAGAGAGAAAAAAGGAGAGGATGAAGCTAGTAGAATGAGACAAAGATAGGTTAAAGGAAGTAGTGAGGAGATAGGAGGTTGTAAAAGATACAAATCTGAGGATAGTGTGGATAAAGCAGGAGAATAGATGCTACTGCTACAGTTTGAGAGTGCTTCAACAGTTACCACATCACAGTGCCATAACTTAGTTTGGAAACAGGTTAATAAATCATGCACAATACATTTATCAGCCAATTAGCCTGTGCATACAAGAATAAGGAAAATGAACACTTAGCACCGCTGAATCAGTAGCAGAGGCAACTGTAGGGCTAAATCAGTAAGTACTGCTTCTAACTCCAACACTTAGTCAATTAGATTTACATTACAGTTATAACAGCAGTATTAGTACATCGTAGTAGCATTGAGACAACATAGCTGCATTGGTAGTGTCAGTAAAACACAATTGCTGAATGACAGAATCAACCAGTTAAATAAACAAATAAGCAGATCATTAGCCAAGAATCAGAAAAATGAATACTAGTATAGATCCAAATACAGAAAAAAGTAAGTATTACTTTACAAATCTGAACACGTTAAACAAATTCCTGAGGTCTAATGGCTTACCAGCAAGCAGAATGCAATTGCTGAAGAGCACTTGTATCCTGGTGGGAGACTAGATAATGTTTCTGATATTGTTCAGAAGGTAAAATGACAAACGTACAAAATATAAAGAAAATTAAGAAGGTAAAATGTCTGTCTGTAGAGGCTTTAGAAGTAGTCTAGTAAAGAAGGAAAACAAAAGGCAATGGAGATAAGGAAAATATGTCTGAATGCTGATTTCCAGAAAATAGCAAGGAGATATAACAAGGCATATTTTAAATGAGCAATGCAAAGAACTTGAAGAACATTGAATACAAAGGACAAGATATTTCAAAGTGATTGGTGCTCTTAAGGGAATTTTCTGCATCAAAGTAGACATGCTAAAACACAAAGAAGGGAGAGACATAGAAGAAGCAGAAGTCATTAAGAAAGGGTGGCAAAGAATTTACAATAGAACTATATAAGACGGACCCTAGCATCACTGAGACATATGGCATGTTCTCAGGTGTAGCAATAGATGACATGAACAGTGAAGTTAAACTGGTTGTAGAACGCCTTAATAATGCTGCAGGAAGTAACAGAATTCCAGTGGAATTGTTTAAAATCTTCCAAACTGATGCTGTAACAGGGTTGCTCATAATATGTCAGCAAATTAGGAAAGTACAAACTTGACCAATGGACAAGTCAGATTATATTCCAAACACAAATCAGCCCAAGGACCAAAGAATGCACAGATTGTCAAACAATTGCACATGCTTCTCATATTAGTGCTAGTAAGGTTTTGCATAAGATCCTGCAAGCTAGACTCCAATGAAATATACACTGAGAACTGTCAGATGAGCAACCTAATCTTAAAAGAGGCAAAAGCACCAAATCTCACTTGATAACTGTGAAAGCAAAGGAGTTATGTTTTATTGCCTACTAAAGTGTTTAAATCTTTAGACCATGACAAACTATTGTTAAGTTCTTATAGAAACGGGGTACCAGGTCACCTTGTTTGTGGACAGAAATTAGTGTGCAGACCAAAAAGCAGCAGTTAGAATAGAGTACTGGAACTATTTTACTTCAAGATTGAGAAAGGAGTGTGACAAAGCTGTAGACTTTAACCTACTTAGTTAATAGATTGAGTATATTCTGCAAAATGCTGGATTAGATAAATGAAATGCTGTAATCAAAACTGCTGGGAGAAATATTAGGAATCATATATACAGATGATATCACTCCAATGGCTAAAAGTGAAACTGAAGAATTTCTTGATGAAGGTGAAAGTAGAAAACCCAAAAGCTGTCTTGATGTTCATTATCAAAAAAACTTTGATTATGTCATCTAGCCCTATCATTTCCTTTACAAAAGCTAGGAAAGATTTAGAAGCAGTGACATATTTTATTTCCCTGGCCTTCAAGTTCTCTCTGACAATGGTGACTGCAGTTAAGAAATTAAAAGATGCTTGCTTTCTAGGGGAAAGCTATGGCAAATCTGGATAAGCTATAAAATAGTAAATAGACCACAGTGCCTATAAATGTCCATATAGGCAAAGCTGCATTTTCCCGGTTATAACATATTGTTGTGAGAGTCAGAATATAAGTGAGATTCAGAGCCAGGAAACTGATGCTTTTGAGCTGTGGTGCTGGAAACAAATTATGTGAATTCCATGGACTGCAAAAAAGATCAAAACAATCAGTAAATAATATAAATCCAGATGGTACAGAAGGAGTGATATTAAATCTCAAAAACTTTGGTCACATAATGCAAAGACATGATTCACTGGAGAAAACTATCATACTGAGATAAGTTGCAGGGAAAAGTAGAAGGGACAACAGAGGCTAATATGAACAGATAGCATTACTGAAGTAAAGAATATGAACTTGCAAAAACGTAATGAGGCAGATGTTAATAGGCTGGGACTGCTAAACTCCTTAAGGTCTCAAAGAGATAGACTTGAACAAATGTCTAAATGGAAACAACAACAATCAGCTTCATTCCTGGTGGAGTGTGGCCTGATTTGTCTTTGCAGGGTTTTTCCATGGGAAAGTGAGTCAGTCATTTAGTGATGGTGTGTTTAACGACTGATACCTTCCTTACTGGAAGCAAAGGAAATTAATAGTCTTTGTTTCTAAGCAGATAATATCCAAGTTATGAATGAACATCCAAGAAACAAGATTCATCCTCTCTTTTTTGGGGATTAGGAAAACAAATCTGGCAAATTAATGGCTTTGTTTAAGGCCAGCTTCGTAACCACTTTAGGTATAAAAGAAAAATTTGTGCACACAACCTGATTATCCCAGAAACAATTAATAAGGGCCTCCTGCATACAAAGGCCTGCAGTCAGAAATTCTCCTTACTGATGCTATGGTTACTAACAAGGACATTTTCCAGTTGAAGAATTGCAAAGGAATGGTAGTGGCTAGTTTAAAGGGACCCTAGATCATTTTATCCATAACAAAATTAAATTCCCAAGGTGCAGCCACTATTCCTCGAGGGGCCATGAGTAGAGAATCCCTTTTGGAAATCCAAGGAAAAGCAATATGATATGGCAAACAAGTGTAGTTTAACTGATGAGTAGGATAGCCATCATGTAAATAAAACAGCTAGATATTGTGGTATCAAGGAGACACCTGCTAAGCTGAGTGCCTGATTTCGCATTTGCTATAAGAGGGGAAACCCTCAATTAATTAAGTAAGACTTTCTAGTACTAGGTCCCTAGCTTCCCTCATGATAGTAAGCATGTACTCTGAGAACAGGTGTCAAAAGGGCACCAAAGTCAGATCATGCATGCTGATGACTTGAGTGTCTAATGGTTAGGGTGTTCTTAGGACTCCTTGACCTGAGTAATGAGGTGCACATGCTGAGGCAGAGTTATGGATCTTCCACTGTCACATGTCTCAGCAGGGAGAACCAGTGCTAGCTCAGCCAAAAAGAAGATACTCTTCATCAAAATTTCCTCAGCTGCCTGATATTCAGACAGGAAAAAGTTGCATTCTTGGAACATCACCCCAGTAAGTGAGATCTAAAAATCTGTCCCTGCCTTACATCCATTTGTGAGTGTCTTCAGCTATCCTGTCTGCTTGGGAATTATGGCAGGATATAGGAGGCCAATAGTGTCATGTTAGATTCTAGGAATATTTCCCATGCTTGTTAGCCTGCAAATGAGACATGAAGATGTCTCCGTCATTTGTTAACGTACCATATAACAGTTGTGTTATTAGGTGCCAAGACTCCTGGTCTACAGATTTGAAATCCTTGAGAGACAGAATGATAGCAATAATTTCCTTGATACTAATATGCTTCTTCATTAGATTCTGCTTCCATTTGCTATGGAGCCTCAGATTTGTTGTATGAGCCCTAAGGACATGTTCAAGGCATTGATGATTAGAGTTTGATTTCGGAGAATCTTTGAAAAGGGAACTCTTACCTTGTTTTGCAGTTGTTGATCCATCCATAATGTCTCCATTGAATACAGAGAAGCAAAGTAATGTTTTTTTCCAAGGACTACAAAAATATTTTTGCCAGATGCTGCAAAGGTTCCACTGTTATTATCACATTAGCTTCTTTACAACTGGCAATGCTTTACCAGAAAGGCTCATCCAGACTCTGCTACACTTTGCTGTGAAGGAAAGGTTAGTCTGCTTTTATTTTTTTGTATTACTGTATTGCCTTTCTATATTTTAAATACTGTAGTTTGTTTTCTTTACCTTGTGTTTCGCTTGCATTCTGTTTCAACAGCATATTAAAACTTCAAAAGAGACCACAGCTCTCCCTGTTCTGAGTCAGGCAGAAATAAGAACTGATTAATTAAGGACTCATTCATAAGACAGAAGAGGTCACTTAAGGTTAATCACTTGTTAACAGAGGGGGTGGAGCTTGGAACTAAAATTTCTATTTAAGGAGTAAACTAAAACATTTCAGAGCTTTACCAGAAAGGCTCTTCCAGACTCTGCTACACTTTGCTGTGAAGGAAAGGTTAGTTTGCTTTTTTGTATTACTGTATTGCCATATTTTGAATACTGTAGTTTGTTTTCTTTACCTTGTGTTTTGCTTGCATTCTGTTTTAACAGCATATTAAAACTTCAAAAGAGACCACAGCACTCTCTGTTCTGAGTCAGGCAGAAATAAGAACTGCTTAATTAAGGACTCATTCATAAGACAGAAGAGGTCACTTAAGGTTAATCACTTGTTAACAGAGGGGGTGGAGCTAGGAACTAAAATTTGTATTTAAGGAGTAAACTAATACATTTCAGAGCTTTACCAGAAAGGCTAATCCAGACTCTGCTACACTTTGCTGTGAAGGAAAGGTTAGTTTGCTTTTGTTGTTTGTATTACTGTATTGCCTTTCTATATTTTGAATACTGTAGTTTGTTTTCTTTACCTTGTGTTTTGCTTGCATTCTGTTTTAACAGCATATTAAAACTTCAAAAGAGACCACAGCTCTCACTGTTCTGCGTCAGGCAGAAATAAGAACTGATTAATTAAGGACTCAGTTATAAGACAGAAGAGGTCACTTAAGGTAAATAACTTGTTAACGGGGGGGTGGAGCTAGGAACTAAAATTTCTATTTAAGGAGTAAACTAAAACATTTCAGAGCTTTACCAGAAAGGCTCTTCCAGACTCTGCTACACTTTGCTGTGAAGAAAAGGTTAGTTTGCTTTTATTTTTTTGTATTACTGTATTCCCTTTCTATATTTTGAATACTGTAGTTTGTTTTCTTTACCTTGTGTTTTACTTGCATTCTGTTTCAACAGCATATTAAAACTTCAAAAGAGACCACAGCTCTCTCTGTTCTGAGTCAGGCAGAAATAAGAACTGATTAATTAAGGACTCATTCGTAAGACAGAAGAGGTCACTTAAGGTTAATCACTTGTTAACAGAGGGGGTGGAGCTAGGAACTAAAATTTCTATTTAAGGAGTAAACTAAAACATTTCAGAGCTTTACAAAAAAGGCTCATCCAGACTCTGCTACACTTTGCTGTGAAGGAAAGGTTAGTTTGCTTTTTTGTACTACTGTATTGCCTTTCTATATTTTGAATACTGTAGTTTGTTTTCTTTACCTTGTGTTTTGCTTGCATTCTGTTTTAACAGCATATTAAAACTTCAAAAGAGACCACAGCTCTCTCTGTTCCGAGTCAGGCAAAAATAAGAACTGATTAATTAAGGACTCATTCATAAGACAGAAGAGGTCACTTAAGGTTAATCACTTGTTAACAGAGGGGGTAGACCTAGGAACTAAAATTTCTATTTAAGGAGTAAACTAAAACATTTCAGAGCTTTACCAGAAAGGCTCATCCAGACTCTGCTACACTTTGCTGTGAAGGAAAGGTTAGTTTGCTTTTATTTTTTGTATTACTGTATTGCCTTTCTATATTTTGAATACTGATGTTTGTTTTCTTTACCTTGTGTTTTGCTTGCATTCTGTTTAAACAGCATATTAAAACTTCAAAAGAGACCACAGCTCTCTCTGTTCTGAGTCAAGCCGAAATAAGAACTGATTAATTAAGGACTCATTCATAAGACAGAAGAGGTTGCATAAGGTTAATCACTTGTTAACAGAGGGGGTGGAGCTAGGAACTAAAATTTCTATTTAAGGAGTAAACTAAAACATTTCAGAGCTTTACCAGAAAGGCTCATCCATACTCTGCTACACTCTGCTGTGAAGAAAAGGTTAGTTTGCTTTTGTTTTTTGTATTACTGTATTGCCTTTCTATATTTTGAATACTGTAGTTTGTTTTCTTTACCTTGTGTTTTGCATGCATTCTGTTTTAAAAGCATATTAAAACTTCAAAAAAGACCACAGCTCTCTCTGTTCTGAGTCAGGCAAAAATAAGAACTGATTAATTAAGGACTCATTCATAAGACAGAAGAGGTCACTTAAGGTTAATCACTTGTTAACAGAGGGGGTGGATCTAGGAACTAAAATTTCTATTTAAGGAGTAAACTAAAACATTTCAGAGCTTTACCAGAAAGGCTCATCCAGACTCTGCTACACTTTGCTGTGAAGGAAAGGTTAGTTTGCTTTTATTTTTGTATTACTGTATTGCCTTTCTATATTTTGAATACTGTAGTTTGTTTTCTTTACCTTGTGTTTTGCTTGCATTCTGTTTTAACAGCATACTAAAACTTCAAAAGAGACCAAAGCTCTCTCTGTTCTTTCTGAGTCAGGCAGAAATAAGAACTGATTAATTAAGGACTCATTCATAAGACAGAAGAGGTCACTTAAGGTTAATCACTTGTTAACAGAGGGGGTGGAGCTAGAAACTAAAATTTCTATTTAAGGAGTAAACTAAAACATTTCAGAGCTTTACCTGAAAGGCTCATCCACACTCTGCTACACTTTGCTGTGAAGGAAAGGTTAGTTTGCTTTTATTTTTTGTATTACTGTATTGCCTTTCTATATTCTGAATACTGTAGTTTGTTTTCTTTACCTTGTGTTTTGCTTGCATTCTGTTTTAACAGCATATTAAAACTTCAAAAGAGACCACAGCTCTCTCTGTTCTGAGTCAGGCAGAAATAAGAACTGATTAATTAAGGACTCATTCATAAGACAGAAGAGGTCACTTAAGGTTAATCACTTGTTAACAGAGGGGGTGGAGCTAGAAACTAAAATTTCTATTTAAGGAGTAAACTAAAACACTTCAGAGCTTTACCAGAAAGGCTCATCCAGACTCTGCTACACTTTGCTGTGAAGGAAAGGTTAGTTTGCTTTTATTTTTTGTATTACTGTATTGCATTTCTATATTTTGAATACTGTAGTTTGTTTTTTTTACCTTGTGTTTTGCTTGCATTCTGTTTTAACAGCATATTAAAACTTCAAAAGAGACCACAGCTCTCTCTGTTCTGAGTCAGGCAGAAATAAGAACTGATTAAGTAAGGACTCATTCATAAGACAGAAGAGGTCACTTAAGGTTAATCACTTGATAATGGAGGGGGTGGAGCTAGGAACTAAAATTTCTATTTAAGGAGTAAACTAAAACATTTCAGAGCTTTACCAGAAAGGCTCATCCAGACTCTGCTACACTTTGCTGTGAAGGAAAGGTTAGTTTGCTTTTTTTTTTTGTATTACTGTATTGCCTTTCTATATTTTGAATACTGTAGTTTGTTTCTTTACCTTGTGTTTTGCTTGCATTCTGTTTAACAGCATATTAAAACTTCAAAAGAGACCACAGCTCTCTCTGTTCTGAGTCAGGCATTAATAAGAACTGATTAATTAAAGACTCATTCATAAGACAGAAGAGGTCACTTAAGGTTAATGAGTTGTTAACAGAGGGGGTGGAGCTAGGAACTAAAATTTCTATTTAAGGAGTAAACTAAAACATTTCAGAGCTTTACCAGAAAGGCTCATCCAGACTCTGCTACACTTTGCTGTGAAGGAAAGGTTAGTTTGCTTTTATTTTTTGTATTACTGCATTGCCTTTCTATATTTTGAATACTGTAGTTTGTTTTCTTTACCTTGTGTTTTGCTTGCATACTGTTTAAACAGCATATGAAAACTTCAAAAGAGACCACAGCTCTCTCTGTTCTGAGTCAAGCCGAAATAAGAACTGATTAATTAAGGACTCATTCATAAGACAGAAGAGGTTGCATAAGGTTAATCACCTGTTAACAGAGGGGGTGGAGCTAGGAACTAAAATTTCTATTTAAGGAGTAAACTAAAACTTTTCCGAGCTTTACCAGAAAGGCTCATCCAGACTCTGCTACACTTTGCTGTGAAGGAAAGGTTAGTTTGCTTTTATTTTTTGTATTACTGTATTGCCTTTCTATATTTTGAATACTGTAGTTTGTTTTCTTTACCTTGTGTTTTGCTTGCATTCTGTTTTAACAGCATATTAAAACTTCAAAAGAGACCACAGCACTCTCTGTTCTGAGTCAGGCAGAAATAAGAACTGCTTAATTAAGGACTCATTCATAAGACAGAAGAGGTCACTTAAGGTTAATCACTTGTTAACAGAGGGGGTGGAGCTAGGAACTAAAATTTGTATTTAAGGAGTAAACTAATACATTTCAGAGCTTTACCAGAAAGGCTCTTCCAGACTCTGCTACACTTTGCTGTGAAGGAAAGGTTAGTTTGCTTTTATTTTTTTGTATTACTGTATTCCCTTTCTATATTTTGAATACTGTAGTTTGTTTTCTTTACCTTGTGTTTTACTTGCATTCTGTTTCAACAGCATATTAAAACTTCAAAAGAGACCACAGCTCTCTCTGTTCTGAGTCAGGCAGAAATAAGAACTGATTAATTAAGGACTCATTCGTAAGACAGAAGAGGTCACTTAAGGTTAATCACTTGTTAACAGAGGGGGTGGAGCTATGAACTAAAATTTCTATTTAAGGAGTAAACTAAAACATTTCAGAGCTTTACCAAAAAGGCTCATCCAGACTCTGCTACACTTTGCTGTGAAGGAAAGGTTAGTTTGCTTTTTTGTATTACTGTATTGCCTTTCTATATTTTGAATACTGTAGTTTGTTTTCTTTACCTTGTGTTTTGCTTGCATTCTGTTTTAACAGCATATTAAAACTTCAAAAGAGACCACAGCTCTCTCTGTTCCGAGTCAGGCAAAAATAAGAACTGATTAATTAAGGACTCATTCATAAGACAGAAGAGGTTGCATAAGGTTGATCACTTGTTAACAGAGGGGTTGGAGCTAGGAACTAAAATTTCTATTTAAGGAGTAAACTAAAACATTTCAGAGCTTTACCAGAAAGGCTCATCCAGACTCTGCTACACTTTGCTGTGAAGGAAAGGTTAGTTTGCTTTTATTTTTTGTATTACTGTACTGCCTTTCTATATTTTGAATACTGTAGTTTGATTTCTTTACCTTGTGTTTTGCTTGCATTCTGTTTTAACAGCATATTAAAACTTCAAAAGAGACCACAGCTCTCTCTGTTCTGAGTCAGGCAGAAATAAGAACTGATTAATTAAGGACTCATTCATAAGACAGAAGAGGTCACCTAAAGTTAATCACTTGTCAACAGAGGGGATGGAGCTAGGAACTAAAATTTCTATTTAAGGAGTAAACTAAAACATTTCAAAGCTTTACCAGAAAGGCTCATCCAGACTCTGCTACACTTTGCTGTGAAGGAAAGGTTAGTTTGCTTTTATTTTTTGTATTACTGTATTGCATTTCTATATTTTGAATACTGTAGTTTGTTTTCTTTACCTTGTGTTTTGCTTGCATTCTGTTTTAACAGCATATTAAAACTTCAAAAGAGACCACAGCTCTCTCTGTTCTGAGTCAGACAGAAATAAGAACTGATTAATTAAGGACTCATTCATAAGGCAGAATAATTGACTTAAGGTTAATCACTTGTTAACAGAGGGGGTGGAGCTAGGAACTAAAATTTCTATTTAAGGAGTAAAAGAAAGGCTCATCCATACTCTGCTACACTCTGCTGTGAATTTTTGTATTACTGTATTGCCTTTCTATATTTTGAATACTGTAGTTTTTTTTTTACCTTGTGTTTTTGCTTGCATTTTGTTTTTAAAGCATATTAAAACTTCAAAAAAGCCACTCTCTTCTCTCTTCTGAGTCAGCAAAAGAAGAACTGATTAATTAAGGGACTCATTCATATAGCAGAGAAGGTCACTTAAGGTTAATCACTTGTTAACAGAGGGGTGGAGCTAGGAACTAAAATTTCTATTTAAGGAGTAAACTAAAACATTTCAGAGCTTTACCAGAAAGGCTCATCCAGACTCTGCTACACTTTGCTGTGAAGGAAAGGTTAGTTTGCTGTTATTTTTGTATTACTGTATTGCCTTTCTATATTTTGAATACTGTAGTTTGTTTTCTTTACTTTGTGTTTTGCTTGCATTCTGTTTTAACAGCATATTAAAACTTCAAAAGAGACCACAGCTCTCTCTGTTCTGAGTCAGGCAGAAATAAGAACTGATTAATTAAGGACTCATTCATAAGACAGAAGAGGTCACTTAAGGTTAATCACTTGTTAACAGAGGGGTGGAGCTAGGAACTAAAATTTCTATTTAAGGAGTAAACTAAAACATTTCAGAGCTTTACCAGAAAGGCTCATCCAGACTCTGCTACACTTTGCTGTGAAGGAAAGGTTAGTTTGCTTTTATTTTTGTATTACTGTATTGCCTTTTTATATTTTGAATACTGTAGTTTGTTTTCTTTACTTTGTGTTTTGCTTGCATTCTGTTTTAACAGCATATTAAAACTTCAAAAGAGACCACAGCTCTCTCTGTTCTGAGTCAGGCAGAAATAAGAACTGATTAATTAAGGACTCATTCATAAGACAGAAGAGGTCACTTAAGGTTAATCACTTGTTAACAGAGGGGTGGAGCTAGGAACTAAAATTTCTATTTAAGGAGTAAACTAAAACATTTCAGAGCTTTACCAGAAAGGCTCATCCAGACTCTGCTACACTTTGCTGTGAAGGAAAGGTTAGTTTGCTGTTATTTTTGTATTACTGTATTGCCTTTCTATATTTTGAATACTGTAGTTTGTTTTCTTTACCTTGTGTTTTGCTTGCATTCTGTTTTAACAGCATATTAAAACTTCAAAAGAGACCACAGCTCTCTGTTCTGAGTCAGGCAGAAATAAGAACTGATTAATTAAGGACTCATTCATAAGACAGAAGAGGTCACTTAAGGTTAATCACTTGTTAACAGAGGGGTGGAGCTAGGAACTAAAATTTCTATTTAAGGAGTAAACTAAAACATTTCAGAGCTTTACCAGAAAGGCTCATCCAGACTCTGCTACACTTTGCTGTGAAGGAAAGGTTAGTTTGCTTTTATTTTTGTATTACTGTATTGCCTTTCTATATTTTGAATACTGTAGTTTGTTTTCTTTACCTTGTGTTTTGCTTGCATTCTGTTTTAACAGCATATTAAAACTTCAAAAGAGACCACAGCTCTCTCTGTTCTGAGTCAGGCAGAAATAAGAACTGATTAATTAAGGACTCATTCATAAGACAGAAGAGGTCACTTAAGGTTAATCACTTGTTAACAGAGGGGTGGAGCTAGGAACTAAAATTTCTATTTAAGGAGTAAACTAAAACATTTCAGAGCTTTACCAGAAAGGCTCATCCAGACTCTGCTACACTTTGCTGTGAAGGAAAGGTTAGTTTGCTTTTATTTTTGTATTACTGTATTGCCTTTCTATATTTTGAATACTGTAGTTTGTTTTCTTTACCTTGTGTTTTGCTTGCATTCTGTTTTAACAGCATATTAAAACTTCAAAAGAGACCACAGCTCTCTCTGTTCTGAGTCAGGCAGAAATAAGAACTGATTAATTAAGGACTCATTCATAAGACAGAAGAGGTCACTTAAGGTTAATCACTTGTTAACAGAGGGGTGGAGCTAGGAACTAAAATTTCTATTTAAGGAGTAAACTAAAACATTTCAGAGCTTTACCAGAAAGGCTCATCCAGACTCTGCTACACTTTGCTGTGAAGGAAAGGTTAGTTTGCTTTTATTTTTGTATTACTCTATTGCCTTTCTATATTTTGAATACTGTAGTTTGTTTTCTTTACCTTGTGTTTTGCTTGCATTCTGTTTTAACAGCATATTAAAACTTCAAAAGAGACCACAGCTCTCTCTGTTCTGAGTCAGGCAGAAATAAGAACTGATTAATTAAGGACTCATTCATAAGACAGAAGAGGTCACTTAAGGTTAATCACTTGTTAACAGAGGGGTTGGAGCTAGGAACTAAAATTTCTATTTAAGGAGTAAACTAAAACATTTCAGAGCTTTACCAGAAAGGCTCATCCAGACTCTGCTACACTTTGCTGTGAAGGAAAGGTTAGTTTGCTTTTATTTTTGTATTACTGTATTGCCTTTCTATATTTTGAATACTGTAGTTTGTTTTCTTTACCTTGTGTTTTGCTTGCATTCTGTTTTAACAGCATATTAAAACTTCAAAAGAGACCACAGCTCTCTGTTCTGAGTCAGGCAGAAATAAGAACTGATTAATTAAGGACTCATTCATAAGACAGAAGAGGTCACTTAAGGTTAATCACTTGTTAACAGAGGGGTGGAGCTAGGAACTAAAATTTCTATTTAAGGAGTAAACTAAAACATTTCAGAGCTTTACCAGAAAGGCTCATCCAGACTCTGCTACACTTTGCTGTGAAGGAAAGGTTAGTTTGCTTTTATTTTTGTATTACTGTATTGCCTTTCTATATTTTGAATACTGTAGTTTGTTTTCTTTACCTTGTGTTTTGCTTGCATTCTGTTTTAACAGCATATTAAAACTTCAAAAGAGACCACAGCTCTCTCTGTTCTGAGTCAGGCAGAAATAAGAACTGATTAATTAAGGACTCATTCATAAGACAGAAGAGGTCACTTAAGGTTAATCACTTGTTAACAGAGGGGTGGAGCTAGGAACTAAAATTTCTATTTAAGGAGTAAACTAAAACATTTCAGAGCTTTACCAGAAAGGCTCATCCAGACTCTGCTACACTTTGCTGTGAAGGAAAGGTTAGTTTGCTTTTATTTTTTGTATTACTGTATTGCCTTTCTATATTTTGAATACTGTAGTTTGTTTTCTTTACCTTGTGTTTTGCTTGCATTCTGTTTTAACAGCATATTAAAACTTCAAAAGAGACCACAGCTCTCTGTTCTGAGTCAGGCAGAAATAAGAACTGATTAATTAAGGACTCATTCATAAGACAGAAGAGGTCACTTAAGGTTAATCACTTGTTAACAGAGGGGTGGAGCTAGGAACTAAAATTTCTATTTAAGGAGTAAACTAAAACATTTCAGAGCTTTACCAGAAAGGCTCATCCAGACTCTGCTACACTTTGCTGTGAAGGAAAGGTTAGTTTGCTTTTATTTTCTGTATTACTGTATTGCCTTTCTATATTTTGAATACTGTAGTTTGTTTTCTTTACCTTGTGTTTTGCTTGCATTCTGTTTTAACAGCATATTAAAACTTCAAAAGAGACCACAGCTCTCTCTGTTCTGAGTCAGGCAGAAATAAGAACTGATTAATTAAGGACTCATTCATAAGACAGAAGAGGTCACTTAAGGTTAATCACTTGTTAACAGAGGGTTGGAGCTAGGAACTAAAATTTCTATTTAAGGAGTAAACTAAAACATTTCAGAGCTTTACCAGAAAGGCTCATCCAGACTCTGCTACACTTTGCTGTGAAGGAAAGGTTAGTTTGCTTTTATTTTTGTATTACTGTATTGCCTTTCTATATTTTGAATACTGTAGTTTGTTTTCTTTACCTTGTGTTTTGCTTGCATTCTGTTTTAACAGCATATTAAAACTTCAAAAGAGACCACAGCTCTCTGTTCTGAGTCAGGCAGAAATAAGAACTGATTAATTAAGGACTCATTCATAAGACAGAAGAGGTCACTTAAGGTTAATCACTTGTTAACAGAGGGGGTGGAGCTAGGAACTAAAATTTCTATTTAAGGAGTAAACTAAAACATTTCAGAGCTTTACCAGAAAGGCTCATCCAGACTCTGCTACACTTTGCTGTGAAGGAAAGGTTAGTTTGCTTTTATTTTTGTATTACTGTATTGCCTTTCTATATTTTGAATACTGTAGTTTGTTTTCTTTACCTTGTGTTTTGCTTGCATTCTGTTTTAACAGCATATTAAAACTTCAAAAGAGACCACAGCTCTCTGTTCTGAGTCAGGCAGAAATAAGAACTGATTAATTAAGGACTCATTCATAAGACAGAAGAGGTCACTTAAGGTTAATCACTTGTTAACAGAGGGGTGGAGCTAGGAACTAAAATTTCTATTTAAGGAGTAAACTAAAACATTTCAGAGCTTTACCAGAAAGGCTCATCCAGACTCTGCTACACTTTGCTGTGAAGGAAAGGTTAGTTTGCTTTTATTTTTGTATTACTGTATTGCCTTTCTATATTTTGAATACTGTAGTTTGTTTTCTTTACCTTGTGTTTTGCTTGCATTCTGTTTTAACAGCATATTAAAACTTCAAAAGAGACCACAGCTCTCTCTGTTCTGAGTCAGGCAGAAATAAGAACTGATTAATTAAGGACTCATTCATAAGACAGAAGAGGTCACTTAAGGTTAATCACTTGTTAACAGAGGGGTGGAGCTAGGAACTAAAATTTCTATTTAAGGAGTAAACTAAAACATTTCAGAGCTTTACCAGAAAGGCTCATCCAGACTCTGCTACACTTTGCTGTGAAGGAAAGGTTAGTTTGCTTTTATTTTTGTATTACTGTATTGCCTTTCTATATTTTGAATACTGTAGTTTGTTTTCTTTACCTTGTGTTTTGCTTGCATTCTGTTTTAACAGCATATTAAAACTTCAAAAGAGACCACAGCTCTCTGTTCTGAGTCAGGCAGAAATAAGAACTGATTAATTAAGGACTCATTCATAAGACAGAAGAGGTCACTTAAGGTTAATCACTTGTTAACAGAGGGGTGGAGCTAGGAACTAAAATTTCTATTTAAGGAGTAAACTAAAACATTTCAGAGCTTTACCAGAAAGGCTCATCCAGACTCTGCTACACTTTGCTGTGAAGGAAAGGTTAGTTTGCTTTTATTTTTGTATTACTGTATTGCCTTTCTATATTTTGAATACTGTAGTTTGTTTTCTTTACCTTGTGTTTTGCTTGCATTCTGTTTTAACAGCATATTAAAACTTCAAAAGAGACCACAGCTCTCTCTGTTCTGAGTCAGGCAGAAATAAGAACTGATTAATTAAGGACTCATTCATAAGACAGAAGAGGTCACTTAAGGTTAATCACTTGTTAACAGAGGGGTGGAGCTAGGAACTAAAATTTCTATTTAAGGAGTAAACTAAAACATTTCAGAGCTTTACCAGAAAGGCTCATCCAGACTCTGCTACACTTTGCTGTGAAGGAAAGGTTAGTTTGCTTTTATTTTTGTATTACTGTATTGCCTTTCTATATTTTGAATACTGTAGTTTGTTTTCTTTACCTTGTGTTTTGCTTGCATTCTGTTTTAACAGCATATTAAAACTTCAAAAGAGACCACAGCTCTCTGTTCTGAGTCAGGCAGAAATAAGAACTGATTAATTAAGGACTCATTCATAAGACAGAAGAGGTCACTTAAGGTTAATCACTTGTTAACAGAGGGGTGGAGCTAGGAACTAAAATTTCTATTTAAGGAGTAAACTAAAACATTTCAGAGCTTTACCAGAAAGGCTCATCCAGACTCTGCTACACTTTGCTGTGAAGGAAAGGTTAGTTTGCTTTTATTTTTGTATTACTGTATTGCCTTTCTATATTTTGAATACTGTAGTTTGTTTTCTTTACCTTGTGTTTTGCTTGCATTCTGTTTTAACAGCATATTAAAACTTCAAAAGAGACCACAGCTCTCTCTGTTCTGAGTCAGGCAGAAATAAGAACTGATTAATTAAGGACTCATTCATAAGACAGAAGAGGTCACTTAAGGTTAATCACTTGTTAACAGAGGGGTGGAGCTAGGAACTAAAATTTCTATTTAAGGAGTAAACTAAAACATTTCAGAGCTTTACCAGAAAGGCTCATCCAGACTCTGCTACACTTTGCTGTGAAGGAAAGGTTAGTTTGCTTTTATTTTTGTATTACTGTATTGCCTTTCTATATTTTGAATACTGTAGTTTGTTTTCTTTACCTTGTGTTTTGCTTGCATTCTGTTTTAACAGCATATTAAAACTTCAAAAGAGACCACAGCTCTCTGTTCTGAGTCAGGCAGAAATAAGAACTGATTAATTAAGGACTCATTCATAAGACAGAAGAGGTCACTTAAGGTTAATCACTTGTTAACAGAGGGGTGGAGCTAGGAACTAAAATTTCTATTTAAGGAGTAAACTAAAACATTTCAGAGCTTTACCAGAAAGGCTCATCCAGACTCTGCTACACTTTGCTGTGAAGGAAAGGTTAGTTTGCTTTTATTTTTGTATTACTGTATTGCCTTTCTATATTTTGAATACTGTAGTTTGTTTTCTTTACCTTGTGTTTTGCTTGCATTCTGTTTTAACAGCATATTAAAACTTCAAAAGAGACCACAGCTCTCTGTTCTGAGTCAGGCAGAAATAAGAACTGATTCATTAAGGACTCATTCATAAGACAGAAGAGGTCACTTAAGGTTAATCACTTGTTAACAGAGGGGTGGAGCTAGGAACTAAAATTTCTATTTAAGGAGTAAACTAAAACATTTCAGAGCTTTACCAGAAAGGCTCATCCAGACTCTGCTACACTTTGCTGTGAAGGAAAGGTTAGTTTGCTTTTATTTTTGTATTACTGTATTGCCTTTCTATATTTTGAATACTGTAGTTTGTTTTCTTTACCTTGTGTTTTGCTTGCATTCTGTTTTAACAGCATATTAAAACTTCAAAAGAGACCACAGCTCTCTCTGTTCTGAGTCAGGCAGAAATAAGAACTGATTAATTAAGGACTCATTCATAAGACAGAAGAGGTCACTTAAGGTTAATCACTTGTTAACAGAGGGGTGGAGCTAGGAACTAAAATTTCTATTTAAGGAGTAAACTAAAACATTTCAGAGCTTTACCAGAAAGGCTCATCCAGACTCTGCTACACTTTGCTGTGAAGGAAAGGTTAGTTTGCTTTTATTTTTTGTATTACTGTATTGCCTTTCTATATTTTGAATACTGTAGTTTGTTTTCTTTACCTTGTGTTTTGCTTGCATTCTGTTTTAACAGCATATTAAAACTTCAAAAGAGACCACAGCTCTCTGTTCTGAGTCAGGCAGAAATAAGAACTGATTAATTAAGGACTCATTCATAAGACAGAAGAGGTCACTTAAGGTTAATCACTTGTTAACAGAGGGGTGGAGCTAGGAACTAAAATTTCTATTTAAGGAGTAAACTAAAACATTTCAGAGCTTTACCAGAAAGGCTCATCCAGACTCTGCTACACTTTGCTGTGAAGGAAAGGTTAGTTTGCTTTTATTTTTTGTATTACTGTATTGCCTTTCTATATTTTGAATACTGTAGTTTGTTTCTTTACCTTGTGTTTTGCTTGCATTCTGTTTTAACAGCATATTAAAACTTCAAAAGAGACCACAGCTCTCTCTGTTCTGAGTCAGGCAGAAATAAGAACTGATTAATTAAGGACTCATTCATAAGACAGAAGAGGTCACTTAAGGTTAATCACTTGTTAACAGAGGGGGTGGAGCTAGGAACTAAAATTTCTATTTAAGGAGTAAACTAAAACATTTCAGAGCTTTACCAGAAAGGCTCATCCAGACTCTGCTACACTTTGCTGTGAAGGAAAGGTTAGTTTGCTTTTATTTTTTGTATTACTGTATTGCCTTTCTATATTTTGAATACTGTAGTTTGTTTTCTTTACCTTGTGTTTTGCTTGCATTCTGTTTTAACAGCATATTAAAACTTCAAAAGAGACCACAGCTCTCTGTTCTGAGTCAGGCAGAAATAAGAACTGATTAATTAAGGACTCATTCATAAGACAGAAGAGGTCACTTAAGGTTAATCACTTGTTAACAGAGGGGTGGAGCTAGGAACTAAAATTTCTATTTAAGGAGTAAACTAAAACATTTCAGAGCTTTACCAGAAAGGCTCATCCAGACTCTGCTACACTTTGCTGTGAAGGAAAGGTTAGTTTGCTTTTATTTTTGTATTACTGTATTGCCTTTCTATATTTTGAATACTGTAGTTTGTTTTCTTTACCTTGTGTTTTGCTTGCATTCTGTTTTAACAGCATATTAAAACTTCAAAAGAGACCACAGCTCTCTCTGTTCTGAGTCAGGCAGAAATAAGAACTGATTAATTAAGGACTCATTCATAAGACAGAAGAGGTCACTTAAGGTTAATCACTTGTTAACAGAGGGTTGGAGCTAGGAACTAAAATTTCTATTTAAGGAGTAAACTAAAACATTTCAGAGCTTTACCAGAAAGGCTCATCCAGACTCTGCTACACTTTGCTGTGAAGGAAAGGTTAGTTTGCTTTTATTTTTGTATTACTGTATTGCCTTTCTATATTTTGAATACTGTAGTTTGTTTTCTTTACCTTGTGTTTTGCTTGCATTCTGTTTTAACAGCATATTAAAACTTCAAAAGAGACCACAGCTCTCTCTGTTCTGAGTCAGGCAGAAATAAGAACTGATTAATTAAGGACTCATTCATAAGACAGAAGAGGTCACTTAAGGTTAATCACTTGTTAACAGAGGGCGTGGAGCTAGGAACTAAAATTTCTATTTAAGGAGTAAACTAAAACATTTCAGAGCTTTACCAGAAAGGCTCATCCAGACTCTGCTACACTTTGCTGTGAAGGAAAGGTTAGTTTGCTTTTATTTTTGTATTACTGTATTGCCTTTCTATATTTTGAATACTGTAGTTTGTTTTCTTTACCTTGTGTTTTGCTTGCATTCTGTTTTAACAGCATATTAAAACTTCAAAAGAGACCACAGCTCTCTCTGTTCTGAGTCAGGCAGAAATAAGAACTGATTAATTAAGGACTCATTCATAAGACAGAAGAGGTCACTTAAGGTTAATCACTTGTTAACAGAGGGGGTGGAGCTAGGAACTAAAATTTATATTTAAGGAGTAAACTAAAACATTTCAGAGCTTTACCAGAAAGGCTCATCCAGACTCTGCTACACTTTGCTGTGAAGGAAAGGTTAGTTTGCTTTTATTTTTTGTATTACTGTATTGCCTTTCTATATTTTGAATACTGTAGTTTGTTTCTTTACCTTGTGTTTTGCTTGCATTCTGTTTTAACAGCATATTAAAACTTCAAAAGAGACCACAGCTCTCTCTGTTCTGAGTCAGGCAGAAATAAGAACTGATTAATTAAGGACTCATTCATAAGACAGAAGAGGTCACTTAAGGTTAATCACTTGTTAACAGAGGGGTGGAGCTAGGAACTAAAATTTCTATTTAAGGAGTAAACTAAAACATTTCAGAGCTTTACCAGAAAGGCTCATCCAGACTCTGCTACACTTTGCTGTGAAGGAAAGGTTAGTTTGCTTTTATTTTTTGTATTACTGTATTGCCTTTCTATATTTTGAATACTGTAGTTTGTTTCTTTACCTTGTGTTTTGCTTGCATTCTGTTTTAACAGCATATTAAAACTTCAAAAGAGACCACAGCGCTCTCTGTTCTGAGTCAGGCAGAATTTTTTTTTTCCACCCTCCCACCCATTTAAGTTGTCTTGTTAAATACCACTGTCTTTCTAGTTTCCCGCCTCTTATGTTAATCTGACCATATATCTCATTTCTCTCTACTTTCACTGGCTTATGTGAGTAATCACAAAATCATCATTTTTGAAATCCCACCCCTTCAATTATTTAAATTTATTGGCCATCCTACAGTATTTCATAGTTCCAAAATACAAAAGTGACCACCCCTTTCAATCCATCTTGCTGTTTTAAAAATAGTAACTCTCCACTAAACCTTAACTTTTTAAACAGGTAAAACTCAAGTTACCTACTTTCACATCTAACTTCTCTAGTGCACACTGCAGAGTGCATTCTTTTCAATCTTACCTTTAAGCATCCCTGTGACTAGCACTTTCTCTAATACCTGCTGGAAAGCACTAGGAAGCCTTAAGCTCATACAAACACTGAACTCTCCTTGTTAACAAGGAGAAATTAATAGTAGGCACTAAACAGCCTATAATTGCAAAGTACCTTGCTAAGGAAACAGCTTGCGGTGGATCTGTGAGTTGGGGAAATTCACAGTAATGCCCACAGACAGAAGTTATTAAATCACATACTACTGTTGATGGGATAATTCACTTTGGGATGGGGCAGCAATGAGCCCATCATTTAAATAAGGAAAACATGTAATCCTTTGTGGTCTATGGTGGCCTGCAACAAACAGCATGCAACTGGTGAACATATTGGGGGTTGTGGTAAGATTAAAGGACAAGCTCCTAAACTGCTAATTACTGGCTCTAGCACTGAAGCACTGGACCTGTTGAAAGTTTGGATATGCGGACACTGGTGTTGTGAGCTATGTGATACTTTGGTTGTGATTGGTGTTTGTTTGCATTTCAGCTTCAGAGGTCCTTGTTGCTTGGGCAGGTTACAGTTATGGGCCTCCGCATATGTGGATTTAGTGTTGCTATGTGTGGGTGTTGGTGCCATGGGTTTAGAAGGGCTATGTGTTGCTTGAGGTGTAGTCTGGGTGTTAACCTTCTCCTCTTGACTGTCTAGCACAATCTTGGGTGGAGAGAGCTTTGCTTCCAGTCTGGCTATATAAGTGCATCTCTCACAGGTTGTAGTGTTGGGTGGTAGGAGGAGAGGGTTGTCTGTGTGCATGAGATAATTGCTGCATTGCCCCAGTATGCCCAGATTTACCAGGTGGACAGGAGAAATCACCAGAAGCTGACCCTTGGACATGCCTGGTTTGGTGCTTTTTTTGTAAAGTACAGGAGCTGTTTTCCCTTACCTTAGCAAGCTACTTTGCAATTATAGGCTGTTTAGTGCCTATGATTAATTTCTCCTTATTAACAAAGAGAGTTGAGTGCTTGTATCAGTTTAAGGCTTCCTAGTGCTTTCCAGCAGATATTAGAGCAAGTGCTAGTCACAGGGATGCTTAAAGGTAAGATGAAAATAAATTGTTTATCCTAAACACTGCAGTGTGCACTAGAGAAGTTAGATGTGAAAGTAGGTAACTTAAGTTTTACCTGTCTAAAAAGTTTTAGTGGGGAGTTACTATTTTTAAACCAGCAAGATAGATTGAAAGGGAGTGGTCACTTTTGTATTCTGGTATTATGGAATACAGTAGGATGGCCAATAAATTTAAATAGTTGAAGGGGAGTGATTTCACAAAATTTAATTTTGTGATTACTCACACAAGCCAGTGAAAGCAGAGAGGAAATGAGATATATGGTCAAATTAACATAAGGGGCAGGCAACTAGAAAGACAGTGGTATTTAAGATTCTGCCTGACTCACAAGAGACAAAGCTGTGGTCTCTTTTGAAGTTTTAATGTGCAGTTAAAAGCAGACTACAAGTAAAACGCAAGGTAAAGAAAACAAATCACAGTATTCAGAATATAAAAAGGCAATAAAGTAATACAAAATACAACAAATAAAAAGCAAACTAACCGTTCCTTCACAGCAAAGTGCAGCAGGTAATTAGGTGAAGTTTAAAAATTGGGTGGAAATAAAAGAAATGGAGCTATGGCTAAGAAGTAATTTAGAGGGACTGACAAATGTTAAAGTATTGCAGAATAGGGGAAATGTCACAGAACAAGAAGAGAATTAACTGCAGAATGCTAAGAAAATAGGTGATTACCTCAATAATATACACAAGATTAGAAATATTGCTGTTAAGCAACTGTTTTTGATAATAACAGTAGAGCACAAAAACTTTTAGCACAATGACTGAGGCAACAGAAAGTAAAAACGGGTGTCACCAAGCTTAGGGAGCCTATATCAAAGAGGGTAACAAGCAATCCTGTAGAGGTATTAGAAATATTTCAGAAATTCTATGAAAGTCTGTATAGAGTAGAGAAATAGTGGAAATCAAGAAAAGATACAAATAGAAATGTTTACGGAATAATTAATTATGCCAAGGTTAGAGGTAGATGAGGCTCAATTAGTAACATTTAGGATAGGAGGACATGAAATAAAAATTGTGATGTATAACCAATCTACAGGAAAGTTCCCAGGAAAAGATGGTATTCCTGTGGAAGTTTGGATGTATAACCAATCTACAGGAAAGTCACCAGGAAAATAAGGCATTCCTGTGGAAGTTTGGAAGCTAGGAGGGAAAAAAACTGATAAAAGATCTGGAAGGTTTTTTTTAACAGTATTTTAAGAGAAGTACCAACATCCTGGAAGAAACCTGGGGTAGTTGTAATACCTAAAGAGGGTAAAGATCCATCAGACCCAGCTTCATACAGGCCCATTTCAATACTAAACCATTATTATAAAGTGTTCATGTTTATAATAGCTAAAAGAATGGCAAATCTAATGCCACAATTGATAGACATGGATCAATGTGGTTTTGTGCAGGGGAGGCAAACATTTGACAACATTAACAGAACATGGATCATCCAACAGGAAGTAGAATGTAAGAAAATACAATTGGTACAATTGGTTTTGGTGGATCTTGATGCAGAGAAAGCATTTGACAGAGAAAGCTGGGACTTTATGAGCAGGGTAATGGAAGCATTTGCATTTCCTGAAAAAAATTATAAGGTTGATTAGGAAGATATATGAGGGATCGCAGGTGAAAATTAAGTGAGTGGGGTCCTCTCTGATAATTTCTGCTTCAGCAGAGGAACCAAGAAGCGGTTCCCTCTTTCCCTTTTGTTATTTGCATTATATTTAGAACCATTGCCAAAGAAAATAAGGGACTCAGAAATTCAAGGATATAATTGGTATGGCAGTCAAGAAAAGCTGTCTCCATTTGGAAATGATATTATTTTATACCTGACAAAAACCAGAAAGAGACGTTACAGTGTTGTGGAACATTTTGAGACAGTTTCAATCTTTTTAGAATGCAAAATTAATGAAGCTAAATCAAAGGTAATAGAGGTAAATTATGTACACACACACACATTGGTTCAGCAATATCCTCATTTATGGGAACATGATAAAATGATGTATTTAGGAGTATGGATTAAAAATGATTCTGGTGTGGCAACTAAGGATATGTGGGGAGAGACTAAACAAAAGATAATAAAAAACTGAGAAAAATTAAATATTTCTTATATCGATATGGATAGTAAGATACAAGCAGTCAAAATGTTTTAGTCCCTTTAGTCTTATACACAGGTCAAGCATATTTTTGTCAACCAGAGAAGTTGCAGATAGAAATTAATAAAGAGCTGAAGTACTTTATCTGGGAGGGGAAGATGGCAAGACTCAAGTGGGATAAATTGATTCTTCCAGTAGAACAGGGCAGATTGGGATTACGCAATCTGAAGAGGTATTGCAGAGCTACACAGTTAAGGCTCCTATACATAGCACAAGCAGAAAACTATAATTCAAAGTGGAATGGGGTGATGCTGAAACAGGGGTAAGTCAATAAACAAGAAGAGACTGGGATTTTGGATGCAGTCCTTTAAGGAGAATAATAATAATCATACAAAATATTATATCTATAAAGAAGCAGAAAGTATTCTAAGAACTAAACCAACATTGGAAAGTAGATTCTGCTGATAGGGATGACTACAATTAGGGTTATAGACAACAGGCAAGAAGGGGCTTGAATTTATTGGAGAAAACTGTCAAAGGAACCAAGACATTGGGAACAAATAACTAAACAAGGAAAGGTAATAGAATGAAAAGAGGCCAAGAATTTATTTGGACTGTAGGTTAGAGATTGCCTTCCCTATCAAGGATTGATATCAGAGTATAGGCAAAAGAAAGAAATAGGGTGTCCTAAATGAAAAGACCAACACTAGTAGAGTTTTTAGTAGAATCTAGAAGAGAAACTGCCATTAAAAAATGAATAATTAGAAGAGCATATAAAATATTGCATGATAACTATAAGAATCAATCAGAGGAGGTTAGAAAAGATGTGTAAGAGAGACTGGATAAGCAATTCACAAAGAAACAATGGCAGGATATATGTATGTCTCCCAGATATGCAACAAAATCTAGAAGATTTAGGATTTTTGCTAGGAAATGTTTACAGAGATATTCTTATACCTAAAGTAGACTCCAGAGAATTTTTCTTCAGGAGGCAGCAAATCTTGGAGGTGTGACGGGGAAGAAAGACGTACTTGAGTATATATTTTCTGGGAGTGCGGTGGGTTGGTGGACTAAGGATTCCCTGTGGGATGCACTCTCATAGATGTTGGGTGGCGGATTGGTGTAACAAGGGAGCTAATTATTTTGAGCTATGATACAGAACCGGAATTGCCTAGACATGGTGATGGCCAAAAAAGCAATTACTAGAAATGGAAATCAAAATCTAAACCACCTATATTGGAAGTAATGAATGTCTTAACAGAGATAAAACAACTGGAAATGAAATCTTTAGAAAAGGGTAGGAGCAAACCACATTGGAAAAATGGGAATTGTGGGAATAATACATACAGGGGAGTAATGAGGTTTAAAAGAAGGCATGACTTAAATGGTCTATGTAATGTTTAACTGAAAATGATTGGGTAGATTATAAGTGATGTATAATGTTTGCATCTGGGAGTGTGTCAGTATAGTTTGTGATGTAAAATGCTTGCAACTAAGATTGTGTTGGTGTGGTTTGTTTTCATTTATATAAATGTAAGGTTGCTTATGTCATAAGTGATGATTTAATAAAGATGTTTCTTGTTTAAAAATAGGGGCAGGAATGGAATAATTTATGTAATATTGCTTAGTTTATATGATATGTAGCAATATATGTATAGTATAATATTTGGTAATGTTAATTTGTTAAATTTGTTAATATAGTTTGCTTACTTTTGTATAAATGTAAATTTTCCTTTGTCACAAGTGATAATTCAATAAAGGTGTTTTAAAAAAAGTCAACATAGTATAATATGAATTTTAAGTTACAGTTACCATCAAAGAAGGAGACTATTACAACAAGAGGTAGGGCTACCATTTGGAGATAGTGTCTGGCACCTATTTCTCCGTCTTGGCTCAATCAGCTCCACTCTACTACCCTATCCCCCAACCTCATCCACCCCCTCTTCAACTACTTTTATACCTCAACAGGCTCTTTCCACTTCCTGCATATAACATACCTGTCTCCTTCTTACATCCTGTCAATACCTCACTTCCTCTCCACTCCACATTACGTCCACCTTCCTCTCATTTCACGCCTAACTTCCCATCATCTCAATATATCACTTCTAACTTTCTGCTATCTCTTCTCTAATCATGCTTATAACACAATTTCTTTTACTTATACTAGATTTTCTAACCATATATGTCTCCATTCCATTTCCCCTTCTCAAGTCAATGTCCTAAATGCACCACACATACTGAATACCACTTCACCTCTCATCAAACCTACATTATATACTCCTCCTATTTTTGCTCATACCCCAGGAGTCAATCAAATCTACAGTAAGTGAACACTCTTTTGAGTGAACAGACAACACAGGCATAACTCACACCTTCTTCCTCCTAATTTTAGTTTTCCTACTGATATTCTTGCAGCTTTAAATATTGACAGGGATTCATAATGTTTACCACAAAGTGTAGACTACACATACACTTAGTGTAATCTTTCTGAGTGAATATAAAGCATAAAAACTGTGGTAGGGATGTTCTTGAATACATATCGTGCACACTTAGTGTTGGCTTTCTTGAATCTGACCCATAACCTTTTTCACAATTTTTGCAAATTTCAAATAAAAGCTCACCCCTCCATCCCATACCAAACCAAATCTTCCAGAAACAGAAATAAACCACTCTATCCCTCAAGTATTTAATTAACAAATCTATTATTAAGTCTAAGAGGAGACAAACGTTCCAGTCTAGATCCAATTTCAAATACAGTTACCAACAACATCCAAATACATAATGTCAGACCTAACAGACAACAACATCTATGTAACCACTATGGATGCCTCCTTTGCAGTATAAATCTGTGTAGCATCTGAAATAAAATTGCAGACTTTCATGCGTGGCTTACCTATCATTCCCCTAACATAATCATAATAGAAATTCAGTCAAAACTATACATAAAAGATGAAGAAATCTTCCCACCAGGTTACAACATACCAAGAGCAGACAGAACAAAAAAGAAACGTGGTGGAATAGCAATAATATAGCAAAACAACCTTGAATTGTCTCTACATTATATTATACCTCTACTCTCCTGAAGTTTGAACTACTTATTTCATGATTAAAATTAGTCATAGACAACTTTGCCTCCCTCCTGGTAGTAATATCCCTGTCATAGAAGAATTACTCAGCTGGATCTCAGATCACCTACAGTACAAAACCATAATCCTAGGAGATATTAACACTGACTGTCTATCAATAAACTGCAGTATTCCTAAAAATACTACATATCTTTTAACTTAACTCAGCTTATTACAACCTCTACCAGGCATAATAAAGTCTTTAAGTTATAGACTGGATCTTAACATCATCTCTACTGGAGCCCTCCCTGGCACACTTAGCTCAACCTATATCATTAGAGACTGAACAAACACAATAAAGCAACATCGATATGGTCAAGTGGCAAAATTAATCTCATTCAATCTACAAATGATTGTGTCTAACTTAAAACTGCTCAGCTGGTCTCAGCTCTCTTCATCTCCACTTTTCTAGATGCCTCCAACAGACATGCTTCATCTGTAGGGAAGAAAAGTAATCCAGCACAGTGGCTAACTAAACTAATTAAACTGTACATGACCAAAAGAGACCAAGCCTGGAGGGCATGGCAAATAGTAAATCAGACCTGAACCTTCAAAGCTATATATACTTTCAAAAGGTCACAAAAATAGAGTAAAACAAGATCAAATGATTCCTTCACAAACCTACAAACAAAAAAAAATCAAAAATAACTCCACAAACTTTTGGTCTACTGCTAATAATCTTCTTCATCTTGGTCGTATCACCCAACCTGTCTCATCTAATGCCAACCAAGGAATAAACATAGTGACTCAGTTTAATAACCACTTTTCTCAAGCATTTACACCTCTCCTCATTAACAGCAAACCATATTAACATTACTAATAAAAATGTCCTTGACACAAACATTTACCATCAACTGAGATACCCAATCAATCCACGAACCAATGTACTTATTTTTCCTTTTCATTTGTCCCTACAAAGACCATTGGAATCTTCTCTTTAAGCTTAAACCCTCCTCCATCACTCCATACAATCTACCAGCAGAGTATCTGACACCAGCTGCTGATTCCATATTTTACCCTGTTTCCATATTAATCAATCATAATATAAAAGAAAACAATGTCCAGTCGATATGGAAAAGGTACTATATAATTCCTTTGTATAAAGGTGAAAGTTCAGATGAATTTGTCATCTTTATACTATCACCATACTCTCATTAGCCATAATACTAGAAAAACGTATTCAAATCCAACTATTCGAGCACATAACAACAAATACCCTCCTATCTCCTACCCAAGATGGCTTCCACCCACTTCACAGTACCACTACTGCACTACTAAGCTTCACCAATATTCTCAATGAATACCATAACCTAGGCTACCTAGTGTCAGCTGTATTTCTTGACCCCCCCCCCCCCAAGGCATTTGATATTGTTTCTCATTCTATCCTCTTACAAAATGTTTTCTTCTTTCTCTTTTACTGAATCCCACCTTGACTGGATCAGTAGCTATTTATCCCTAAAGGAACAAGCTGTTAAATGGCAAAATAACTAGTCCCCTTTCATTCTTGTTGCATTTAGAGTTCCCCAAAGCTCTATTCTTTCAATCTTTTCATAGATTATAGACACACAGCTGGAAAGTATGCCTCACTTGTGCAGTATGTTGATGACTCTGCAGTTATCTGTGTGGAAAAAAACATAGACACCATACAAAATATAACTCAAGAATCCCTTGCATCCACTGAAAACTAGCTATGCAAGTCCCAGCTTTTCTTGATTCCTAAAAAGTCCAAACTAATCCTTTTTACCCTTAAGCAAGTTATCAATAAATATATTTTCACTGTAACTTCAACAAACAATACAAAAATAAAACAAGTAACTCATACCAAGCTACTTGGTGTTACTGTGGATGAAAACCTCATGTCTGACATCCACATAAAAGAAGCAGTCAAAAACAAAAAAACACCAAAAGCTTGCTCTTTATACAGGATTGCATTTGTCTCAGCAAAATCTTCCTGAAAACAAATATCCCTGTACTTTCTTCTACTTTCACTTCTCCATGCTTCTCCCATATTTGTAAACCTAAACTGTACTCTTATCAATCAAGTAACCCAACAGTACAATAAAATTGTTAACTTTGCTACCAACAAACCATATAAAACTCATCACTGCTTGGCACTAAACAGTTCAACTAGCTAGAACTGCTACTTCACTTGACCCAGTTGATGACCCTGCTACAAATTCATCCATAATTCAGAACTTTGCCCAGCCTTTAGCAAACTTGTTTATTTCTATTCACCAGCTAGAACACTGCATTCTACAGATAAGATGGTCTTCCAACTTACTAAATCAAATAACCATGCAGGGAATAGTTTATACTCAACCCATGTATCCAAATAATGGAATTCTCTATCACTTTAAGACAGATAAACAAAAACAACACCTTCAAACATCAATTAAGACAGTGCCTTAGGGACTCATGGCTACACCCATGTATGGCATCTAATTCACCAACACATAACTAACTCTACCCCTTGCACCACTTCATCCACCTCTTCCTATCCCCTCTATCCTTATTGAAACTGTTAACACTTACTTTCTCTTGCTTCATAACAGAACTACCTTTACAATAATTTTTTCTCCTTGCCCTCTTGATACAACAAACCTATATATTCTATAAATACCCCTCCTCATTGACCCATTCTCCTTAACACTACATACTCTCTCTCCCTATCACTATCTTGTCCACTAACCACCACACTCATAATTTTAATTACCACAACCCTATAAATTTCATCAGTTCTACCCCGGTAAACAAAACTAAATAAATAAATCTATAACTTCTATCCTACACCCTAGCAACATCACAGATTTAACATATATGTAACTCTAAGTTTTATAATAACATAATACAACTTCTTATGTAAACTTCCAGTCTGATGTCTTACGTTTTCACAACAGAGTCAACCTCTCTACATTATTGCTTTAAGACTGTGGGCCAGATTCAGTAAAGCCTACATTAACTGTACACACTGTTCTGAGTCAACAGACAACACAGACATAACTCACACCTTCCTCTTAATTTTAGTTTTCCTACTGATATTCTTGCAGCTTTAAGTATTAACAGGGATTCATACAGGTTACTACAAAGTGCAGACATTACATGTACACTTAAAGTAATCTTTCTGAGTGACTAGAAAGCACAATAAATGTGGTAAGAATGTTATTGAATACATATTGTGTACACTTAGTGTATGCTTTATTGAATCAGGCCCTTCTCTGCAATTCAAGTCCTCCTTCATTTCATCAATGCTATATTGAAATGTTACTAGTAACCATCACTCTGTTGTGTTTCACTCTACGTCCATCCTTGCTGTTTCTCATTCTTGTATAAATGTACTTTGGTCTACATTATTGCACCCTAGTTTACTGAATCTGTAACTATGATTATGAATATGATAAATGCTTGTTTACATTTACTGTTGTATTGCTGGAGCTTTTCTCCCCTGGCCACTGCTGAAAAGGGGTTTCCTTAAAAATGCAAAATAATCAGAATTTCTTGGTTGTTGTTGTTGTTGTTTGTCTTTCGGCTTTTCCCGGTTAGGGTCGCCACAGCAGAACTCCGATCCACTAATGATTGACAGTAGATTTTCACGAATGCCGAGGTGCCAGCTCGACGTTCAACCTTCAACGAAGGCACGCCCATTTACGCATGTCTTTCGAACGCCCACCCAACCGCGGGGAAGACATGCAGACTCTACACAGAAGGCACTCCCCGCACTCCAGCCGAGAATCGAATGGGAGAACCTCTTGCTGTGAGGCAACAACGCTACCGCTGCACCACCACGGATAATCAGAATTTCTTGGTAAAAAAGTCTTGGTAAAAAATGTAAATAAAACAAATAATAAATAGATCTTTTCCTGGGGTATATATAAGTCCACTGTCCCACCAAAGGCTACTCCAGAGAAGACCTTCCTGTAAGAAAGTATTAGGCTAGACTGAAGAAAAAATGGTGATGTCAGGACTTGTCAGGTATGACGCAGTAGTGTCAAGAGCCTGCCTTGTTCTTCCCTATTAAGGCCTATATTAGTCAGTCATTTATGTACATGGAGGTCCTTCAAGATGAGGTAGGCAAAGACTGGAGATAAGCATTTGACAAATAACTGTAGAAGTAGTGGAAAGCTTCAAGGGCAAAAAGCTAAAGTGTACATTCATTTGATGTCCCTGCAACAAAGAATCTTCTATTTTCCTTTAAATGTGCATCTTTCATGTTCAAGGTGATCAAAGCAGCATTCTCGAATAGTAAACAGAGGCGGGTCTGCAGGGTTAGCATTCCAAACGTCATCACAAGAAATCTGTTTGGTGTTATCCTAAGTCTATCCTTCATGAGCAACAGGAGCAGATGAGTAAAACCTTGTTCTCTCTTAGTCTAGAGAGACTTTTTCTAATGTTGTAGAAATGAAACACTGGCCCACGGTAGTACCTGTTAAGGCCACCTTATCTGTGGTTAAGGGGTAAATTCCTAGGAAGGGTGAGGAGGGCTGAATTCGACTTTATAACCAAAATCAATAATCTACCTCACCTCAGGGTCTGTCGTCAAGTCAGGCTATCTGTCACTGAAGATAGCCTTCTTCTAAGTAAATGAGGGGAAGGAATGGGGTAAGACTACAAAAACATGGAGGACTCTCTTGGTTTGGAGGAAGTCCAGTCTCACTGTCCTTGTCCTGTTCACCTGTATCAGCCCATGCCTCTTCTCATGGATCTCCTTTTTTAAATTATTCAGTTCAGAGTTACTTCCTGTTAAAAGGGCTCCTGTTTATTTGTCAAATCCCTGTTATATTATGAGTGGAATCATGGAAAAGCTGTTTTACTGTTTGAATGGTTTTACATTTCTCCTGTCATTTAAGCACTTTATGAGATCTCTGAAATAGAAGCTCAAGCATAAGATTTTTGTCTAGTGATGCATTTAACAAGCTTCCCTTTTGCTTTACATGATAAACGTTGGCTTTTCGGCCATGCACATCCCCTAACACCATGTCTGAGGCTATGGTTCCACCATACACATCAAAAGAATAATACAGCCAAATTTGTTTGGATTCATTTTGATAGTACAATACAACTTTCTGTGAGTTCTAATTCATTGAAATTCATTACAATCCACTTTCCATGAATCATGAAGTTCTTTTTGCAGGAGGCACGCAACCTGCACCCCATATGGAGGACACCTTCAAGAATTACCCATTGTAATGGCTTGTAAACTTCCTGAAAGAGTGCTCAGTTTACTGACATACTCCCATTTGTCTGAGTGTTTATTGATTTTCACTGCCGTCTGAGCCAGTCAAAGAAAAGTTTAGTGCTTTAGCTTATATTTTCTTTATTATGTTAAATTATCCTATTGACATTGCAACATATAGGTCTGGCTATTTAGAGATTTTATTCCCAGGGTAAATCTGTCCAGGAAAGACTTTCTGAGTCAACGGGAAAATTATTACTGGGTGGTAGTTTTGATCCTGTGGTAGCATGGACAAAAATAACTGCTGAGAGGTGAATCACAAGATGGTTGTGATACAGTAAGAAATAAAAAAAAGAACTCTGCACTGAGAACAGTTAAAAACACTAAAAGCCTACTAACAACTGTAATTTTTTTAACAGAAATTGATGGCAGAAGTGTCTATGATGTCCAGAAGGTCAAGAAATTAGAAAAAACTGAGATCAAAGGAAGACCAACTGTGAAATCTCAGAAGGGGACAGAAAGCAGTGTGGAGTAAAGGTAAGAGGTGGGAAAGATACATGGTAATGACAGCTGAAGGAGGAAATTCCCTAGTCATGCTAGAGAGAAAGGTTGACCAATTGAACTTTTTGGAATACATAGCAAGGCTGAAAGAAAAATATGAGGTTTTAACTACGCATTCAAAAGAAATAACTGAAATGCAAACTGAAGAAAAGGAGATGAAAGAAAATGATGGTATGGTAACTAAAATATGAACAAATGTCACAGAAACTGTCTTGAGGTCAAGTATAGGTCACACAGAAACAAACTGAGATCTACAGTTGCACCAGAACAAAATGAATGGAGCAGGACAGTAAAGACATTATATGAAAATGCCTTAGCACATGGATTGGACTTTATACTGATGATATTAAAACACAAATATTGATTAAACTGCAGACATGCCAGCAAAAGAGGAAATTATTTCTATTTTTATGGAAGAAATGAACAATCCTAAAAGCTGAAGATGCGTATATGTGGATAATGGCTTTTCACTACAAACATGAATAGAAATGATTTTCTTCCTTCATAAGATTCTGTAGAGAAATGATATTATGTTCATAGGTAGGTACTAGGCTATTGGCCCTAGGGCCTATATAAGCCTAGCCAAAAAATGTACCTTGGCTTTCGCCACCCAAGAAAATTATTTTCCTGTGCCCCTGTCGAGCAGAGCCACGGAAGTGATCCCTGGGGTGAATTTCCCATTTCCCATCCAATCATCAAGATTTTTCTTGAAGAGTGCTAATGAGGAGCTCTGTTTGACATAGATAGGTAGTCTGTTCCAGAGTATGGGAAGTCTCTGGGACAGGAATCTATCCCTCCAGCATGTTCTGTTTATTGTGGTGACAAGGTTTAGGCCCCTAGAGCGTGTAGCTCGGAGGGATTGGGATTTCTTTAAGTGGAGCATGTCCAACAGCTCTGGGTTTGACATAGCTTTGTATGTTAGGCAGAGATCGCCCCTGAGTAGGTGATATGCGATGGAGTAAAGCTGTAGTTTTTGAGACGGTCTGCATAGGGCATCTGTTTGAGGCCAGTAATCCTCTTTGTGAGGTATTTCTGTGGTCTTTCCAGTTGTTGTAGATGTCTTGTGAGGTACATACCAAAAGGGGCTTTGTACTCTATAATGGGTCTAATGAGTGATGAGTAGGGGGGAACAATGACCTCTTTTTTTCTGGATGAGAATCCTTTTGTGATGAGATGAGCCACGTAGAAGGATTTCCTGACCACTGTGGCAATGTGATTATCAAAGGAGAGACTACTGTTCACCTGTGTCCCAAGGTCTCTTATCACATTTTCGGCATTAAGTAGACTACCAGCTATGTGGTAGTTCATGGGTACAGAGTTTTTACCAAAGGGGATGACAATACACTTTTTGGCATTGAGCTTCAGGCCATGGCTTTGACACCAGGTATCTGTCTCAGTGAGGCCCTTTTGTAGTTTGTCCACATCGTTAGGAGTTTCGATTATGGCTCCTAGTTTGCAGTCATCTGCAAACTTTGTTAGCCAAAGACCTTCTGTGTTAGCCTGCACTTCAAAGAAGTAGATACCAAACAGGAGAGGACCCAGGACTGAACCCTGTGGTACTCCACTTGTCACTGGTCTGAAGTCGGATTTGGAATCCGCTACTTTCACAGTGTGGGTTCTGTCCGTGAGCCAGTTGGCAACCCATCTTTTGACATAGGGATTTATACCTAGTTTAGTGAGCTTATCTATAATTCCAGAGTGGGGGATGGTGTCGAAAGCCTTGGCGAGATCTAGATAAGCTGTGTGAACCATTTTACCCTCATCTATGGCTTTGGTGACTGCTTCAAAGAAGTCAATCAGGTTTAGGTGACATGATCTGCCTTTTACAAATCCAAACTGGGTAGGGTCCAGAGTTTGGAGATTACCAATGTCTTTGTTTATGAGTTCCACAATGATACGTTCCATGGCCTTGCAGACCAGGCTCGTCAGGCTAATGGGGCGGTAGTTCCCGGGGTCCGTCGTGGCTCTCCCTTTGTGGAGTGGGATAACCGTTGCGGTGTGCCATTCAGTGGGTACAAAGCCTGAGGTGAGGCTATGACTGAACATGGTACTTAGGTAGGGTGCCAGTTCATTCTGTAGTTCATGTAGAACACAGCCTGGGATATTGTCAGGTCCCATGGATGCTGTGTTCTTGGCTTTGGAGAGTGTGTGTTTTACCTGTGCAGCCATGATTATAGGAACTTTGCATTCTTCCAGTATAGAAATGGGCCCTCTAGGGGGTGAGAGGGGGGTAAAGTTAGCACTGAACCTATCTGCTAGGATGTTGGCAATATCAGTTGGTTCTGTATATTTAGTGCCATTGTGCTGTAACTCAGAGCAGATCTGAGTGTTCCCATTGAGATTCTTGACATAGCTATAGAATGCTTTGTTATTGTCTTTAGAGTCAGTGGCAATTTTGTTTTCATAACTAGCTTTGGAGGATTTTATGAGGGATCTCAGCTTCTTACTGAGGTTGATCAGGGAGTTCCTCCAGTCATGGGATTTTACTCTTTTTTGCAACAGTTTCTTTCTTCTGTTGTAGAGTTTGTTTATGGCAGAGGGCCACCAGATTGGCTTCCTTTTTTTGGAAGATAACATCTTGGTTCTATTAGGGATAGCATGATCCATGCACTCGTCTAAGTGCTTATAAAGTGCATTTGTGTAGGATTCAGCAGTCATACCTCTATTGTCCGTCTGCATGGGTGTCATGAAGTTTGCCACTTCTGTCTTAAGAAGTGTGAAGTTGGCTTTGGAGAAGTTTTTTATGATCGTTTCCCTAATTGGGGGTGGGGGTGGGATGTGGATGTCTAGGCTGATTAGCTTGTGGTCGGATCTGACCAATGAGGAATTGACCTCTGGTGTGGAACACTGGTTTCCCATGTTGGTAATGACCAGGTCTAGGATATTGCTGCCCCTGGTGGGGATGTGAATAAGTTGATCCAAGGCGTTGGAATTTATGAATTCTAGAAAACATTGAGCAAAGGAGTTGGTACATGAGTGGTTTTCCCAGTTAATGGTGGGGTAGTTGAAATCGCCCATTATTCGGGTGTTGGGTTGTACCCTAATACTTTCCAGTGTATCAAGAAATGAGGAGTGGGAATCCTGGGGCATGGTGGGGGGTCTGTAGCAAGCTACAATTTGGATTGCGGTCTTGCCCAGAGTTAGTTGCACTTGGATAATCTCGGATGCATTATGCTGTGCAACTAGCCTGGAGGTGTGGATATCCTTAATGAATATGGACACGCCTCCACCTTTAGTGCTTCGTCCTGGGTTAGGTGGCCGAAAGGTGTGGTATGAATTGTAGCCTGGTAATGCAGGGGTGCTCCCTGGAGCTTTGAACCAGGTCTCTGTCACTGCACAGATGTCAATGTTCTCCATTTTAAGGAGTGCCTTGAGTGAGTGCATTTTGAGGTTTAGACTTCTAGCATTGAGTAGCATTACCCTCAGATTTTGCTTGCTTGTACCTGTTACGGTCGTGAATTTGTCATTTGAACCTTTCCTAAATAAGGCACTATAGGGGTGGCAAGAGTCTTAGCCAGTATCCGGAATCTTAAGGGCGACAGGTGCAGGCCATCTCTGGCAAAGCATCGTGGTCTGTCGATCATGTCGTCCCAGGCAGACAAATACTGGATACCCTTAGAATGACACCAGAAGCTTAGCCAATTGTTGAAGTCAATAATTTTGTCCTTGTACTGTGGTATTATTCTGGGTGATGGCAGGATGCTACTCAGGGTTAGGGTCATACCTGCCTGGGATACAAGATCGGAGAGCTCCTCCATGTTTCTTTTCATGTAGTCCAGGGAGGTACGTCTCAGGTCATTCACACCAACATGGACAATGACAGTTTCATATTTGTACTTATTGTGGAGTGACCTGAGTGCATGCATTATGTGGCGGATCCTGGCACCTGACAGGCAGCTGACAGTAACTTTCTCCATGTTTAGTCTAGTGAGTGGAACATCAGTGTGCCTGACTATAGAGTCACCTATGACTAGAGTGTTGGGTACGTTGTTATGCCTTATGGGCTGTGGTTGAGTGGCACACAGAGTTTGTGGGCTATGTGTCATTTGGGTTGTGTTGGGGGGGTGGAGTTTGCTTGCGTTTATGCTTTGGATGTCCCTGATGCTTGGGCAGGTTTTTATTGAGATCCTCCGTGAATGTAGATGTGTGTTTTGTGTTTCTATGTATGTGTTTTGGTGGTGTAGGTTTTGAGGGACTATGTGATGGGTGTGGTGCAAGTGTTTACCTTCTCCTCTTGACTGTCTAGTCCAGTCTTGGGTGAAGAGAGCTTTGCTTACAGTTTGGCTATATAAGTACATCTCTCACAGGCTGTAGTGTTGGGTGGTAGGAGGAGAGGGTTGTCTGTGTACATGAGGCAATTGCTGCATTGCCCCAAGATGCCCAGATTCATCAGGTAGACAGGAGAAATCACTGGGAGCTGACCCTCAGACATGCCTAGATAGGTACTTGTTTATTAAGTACTAAAAACTGATTTTCTCTAGACAAGTGAGGAAAGTTGAGTGCTGTAGTAATTTGCAGCCTATGTAGTGCTTACAATGAGTTCTGAACAAGTGCTGAGTTCAAAGGAACAGATTTGAGGAATTTCAAGTTAATTTAGCCTACATTTTTTGAGTCTTCTGTCCACTTTCATTAAAAACCTACACAGACCCAAAACAAGCACAAGATGAATTGACAAAAAGAAAGGAAGACTTGGAAGAAGTATAAGGCAATAAAGAAACAAGTAACCTTTCAACAAATGCAGAAAAGCAAATTATGGACACTACTGGGGAAAGTTGTCCTATGAAGCTCTTTCCAGTTTCCCAAAAGAAAATGATGGACAAAACAAGGGAGATTAAACAGCTTCCAAACAATAAGATATTCCTTAAAAATGATGCACTGGAACATTAAATGAAGATAGTATCTAAATCTGATATATGTTTATATGGATAAGGATAAAACTACTGCAGTAAGTAAGTGACAGAAAGTAAAGAACTATGTAAAATTTGAGTATTATGTTTTCAATTTTATTTACAAAATAAATTTTATATCCAATTGGGTGGGTGAAATATGAAAGTGGAGGAAGAAAGAGGAAAATTAGTAAATAAAAATTGTCAAATGAAACAAGCAGATTAGGAAAGGCGTCTCTAAAAACAAGGCACTGGAAACATTGAGCAAAGACAGCATTTAACTTTAGTCAAGTAGTCCATATATTGATGTCTGAAACATCGACTGCAAAAGGTCAATAAACTTAACATCAACATGTTACCATGTGAGCACCAAGAAAGAACATCGTTGCATACATTTTTTAAGCCCCCCCCCCAAAAAAAAGCATTTTTGCAAGGGGGCAAGCCCCCTGCGAACCTCCTGCTAGCCCTGCCGTGATTGTTCTTCTACACAACTCACTCACTTACACACTCACATTTATGGCCAATTAAGGGCATGCAATCTACCTGCTTCATGTCTGTGGAATGTGGGAGGAAACTGGAGTACTCAGAGGAAACCCACCCGAACACAGGAAGGACATGCAGACTCCACACAGAAGGTATCCCAGATGAGACTCGAACCAGGGAACTTCTTGTTGTGCAATAACAACACTATTTACTGCGCCAGCTAAAAACACTAAATCAAATTCAAAAACATCAATTTATGAAAAGCAATTTATATGTTCCTAACCTATATTTAAACATTTGAATACCTATGCCTTAATATATTTGTAATGGAAAGATTCTCATTCAGACCTGGTGGATTACTAGCAGAAGTCTTAAGCTGCAATTTACAAGTGTATTAAAGCTTAGGTATTATAATGGTTAAATAGAAGTTAGGGACATATAAATTGATGGGGGGAGGGTGCTCATTGGTGATGCCTCCTAAGAGGAGGCATAGTCTAAAGAGGGGAGTTGTCCTTGCACGTAACAAATGAGCATGGGTTGTGGGAAAAGGGAAAGTGAGTAGGGCACATAAAATAAAAAAAAAAAAAAACAGTTGAAGGAAGTACAGATGGCTGAGACCACAGGATGTCCTTAAGATGCACAACCAGCCCTAGCAACACTAGTTTATGTCTGGGGGTGGACCTTGACCCAGGGAGTAGGAGGATGGCTGCAGACCCGGTGTGGATCAGGGGCATTGGGGGATCAGACACGTAAAGTCCCTTGGCCTAAGGCCAGAAGCTTTATATGTATGATAAAGGCCCTAATGTTTCAGGTTCCGTGAATTTTATTTATTTATTTTTTTTACAGTAGGTACAAAACGCTCACAATATGATACTTGATGGATTTTGTGTAGGCAAACAGGCAACAAAAGTGCTAATCATTTGGTAAAAAGCTCCCACAGGAATCCAACAAACAGCTCCACTGGCAGGATGTTTTCATGTCTCTAAGTCAAGCCAGAAGTGTGAATGCCTAAACTGCAGCTATGTCTCGCACATTACTACAACAGTGGTTCCTACAAAAATAAACTGTGTTAGGAACATACTGTAATTCTAGATGTGTCCATTGTTGTAGCATTAATAAAATCTTGGGATCTCTACCACAGGAATGACATCTGGCCTAACTTTCCAAGTTCTGCACTCTTCCCTGTAAATGTTAGAACATCAGTGATAAAAGAAAGATCAACAAAAACTCACAAAAGGTGATATAGTATCCAAAATAAAAATAAAAAAGTCACCACCACGTCAAATTCCAAGCGAAATGGATGTTTATTAAAACACAATTCCCAGCAAGACTTAGCGCTTTCGCCTGTTTCATACAAGCATCATCAGAGTCATTGTTCTTGGCATTAAGTCTACTTAATATAGTAACAAGACACCAATCAGAACTAAGTAATTAAAAACAATCACTTTTAAAGAAACATTACAAAGGCTGCCTATCAACAGACTTATTAACCAATTGTAAAAAGAGTTTTCTATATGCATTATTATTTATTATCACTGTTATTTTTTTTTATTATTTTATTATTTTTTGGGGTTTCTATGCACTGAGTATTTTAAGGATGTGACATTATTAGTCACTTATTACACTGCCTGTCCAGACACTAGTTCAGTATGGGAAGACATAAGGAACAAGGATGAATGGATACCTACAAATCTCTAAGAGACTATAGGAAAGAAAAAGAGGGGTAGAGTGAGGGAAATATTACTGCAACAGAGGACATTCTCAAACACCATAAATATATATATATATATATATATATATATATATATATATATATATATATATATATATATATATATATATATATCTGCTGCAGTACCGATAACTGTTTTTGGGAAGTTGGAAAAAGTTTACAAACCTTGAGGTAGTTGGACCTGAAGAGTGCATTGGAAGAACCTCTATAGGATGGCTGCAGGAAACCCCACTCTTATTCTTTAAGAGATATCAAGTTGTAATTTTTTGTAAAAGTATGAACTTATGACAATGTAACTGTTTCCAAAATAGACTGAGTGTCAATTCTCGTAGGCAGTGGTTGCTGCATTGGATCTACTTAAATGTGATCTCACTTGTTCTGGAATAAATAACAGAGATGGAATAAGCTGTCCATTTAGAAATGGTTTGCTGGCAAACAGGTATATCATTCCTACAGCATACAAAGAAACAAAATAACTGGTTTCTTTTCCTTCTTTCATTTTGTACAAATAACACCTCAGCTGCATACATACATTTAAAGGATGCAGCAAGATAATTTCCCCTTTGTTTTGAGTCTAAGATAAAAAAAAGTGGGGACGTGAACAATCTGACTCAAGGATACATCAGTCACTACTTCAGGCATGAAAGGATTAGTGTGAAGTGTGCCTTCTCCTTGTGGAAGATGAGAAAAGGCTTTCACATGAGATCTGTAGTTATGAAGTTGTTCAAGCAGAAATGATGGCCACTAAAAACAGTGTTCTAGGAAACATACTTGAGAGCAGCTGGTTCAAAGGGAGGCAATTCTCTCTTTTCTTTGACACAATTAAAATACCATGGCGGTGAGAGTGCTCTGTCTTGGTAGGCCTCAGTTACAGGACCCAGTTGATGAACTACTTTCCGATAATCTAGGACACAGTGGGGATTCCCAAAGCAGATATGCTGAAATGGCAGATATATGCACGTTCAGTGACATGCAAGAATGTCCTGATTTAAAAAGGTCTGACAACTGAGGAACAAGAACTGGATTGGGCCACAACCTTCTTAGCTCCTCCTCTGGCACCAAAGGGCCAACCTTTTTCACTTTTCTAGGTATGATTTCCTTGTATTAGGTTTCCTAGCCTTCCTTAAGATAAAAGGCACATACTTGGAAAAAGTGCTGAAAGGAATGACAGCCAGATTATATATGCTGACAGCTTTAAGGTCTTCAGGCTGTGATACAGGAGACACTTTTTATTTTGTTAAGATGTTCATGTGGTGAAGCAGCATTAGAGGCTCTGCCATGACCATACTTATTACAAAGCAGAACCAGTGTTGCAGCAGCCAAAGGGTAACCATCAGTAGCAATTCTGACTTATCTTCCATTATATTTTGTATTACCTTCAGAGAAGAGAAACTGGAGAAAAGATATGCAGAAATAGGTCTACCTAGCCGATAGAGGAGGCATCTGTTGCTCAGTTACCTGGAAGAGGTGTTCTTGTGTAAAATGTTTGTAGTTGCATGTATTCTGGAGTAGCAAAAAGGTCTATTTCTGCCACACCATGCCTATGGATCAGATCCAAGAGGCAAGCACATCTGAACTTTGGAACCTTTAGGAACTTGTTTAGTTTTGACAAATCTAAACTGTAATTTTTCTATGGCCCTTTCTACAGGAGATATTATAAAAATAGTGGCAGTAAGTGTATTTGCTCTCTGGACAATGGAACTATTCTTTAAACAAAATGTAGTCTATACCCTTGATCAAAGATTTTTAGTACCCAGGTATCTTTTGTGATATATTTGCACTCTTATACAAAAAGCTGAGACTGCTTCTCATTTTTTTGGCTTGTGGGTTTTTGGATGGAGGCGAGTTAAAAGGACGGTGGGTTGTGGTGGAGACGGAAGAGCTTTATTAAGTCATAACTGTTCCCTTTAGGATCTCAGCCCTTAGGACACCTAGGCTTCTCTTTATGGTCTTGCCATTTTTATTGAAGTGTTCCATTTCCTTAAGCTGTTTCTCTTTGCTCTGCACTTATGGATAGGACATTTCTACTACAGATGGGGACATGCTAGTTGTCCAGGCAACTTACTGTAACAGATGTTCAACTGTGGTCACTGTTGCAGTCATAACATAAGGGATATCAACCATAGGTTGACCACTGTCTAGACTTTCGCAGCTCAGCATCCTTTCTCTTAAGCCAGGCTGATGTTGTCTTAACACAGATGGTCTTTATGTATCTGGCTTATAGCAGCCGCATCTTTGTTCCCTTTTTGCTCTTTCTTGCTCTACATTGGGTTAATTCTGGGCCTTAATAATAGTCTATCGCACAGAGATTCCTGGGTCCAATGTACAAAACCTGAAGAATTTACACCATCCTGAGAAACCCAAACCATGTTGAAAAGATTGACATTAAGGGAGTGGGAATGGAAAGAGGTGCCCACTTTGACCCCTAATCACCCCAAGCAGTAGAGGGGATGGAAGACAGAAGGACTGTAACAGTGGCATACTTGAACATGTATTTTATTAACTTGCCTACACAACACTGTACTATGTCCTTGATATGGCTTTCTGTTGTAGTAATACAATAAGGAAATATTCCCAGAACTAATATTTTAGGCAGGATGGTTGGTATAGATTCATAGGTAGTCACTAGACTTGCAATCCAGGGAGCCACTGAGGATTCTAGCCTAAATTCTCTGTTGCCTCCAACACTGCCTGGTTAACTGAGTTGCTCTACGTCCAAAGCATAAAAGTTGGCAGAACACCACAGCTTCACACAATAAAAGTATTTATTTCATAAAAATGGACCAGATAAGCGCTTTCACTTTGTAAAACCAATGCTTCCTCAGATCAGAAGCAGCAGCATTTTAAATAAGGGGGGCAGCAGGAGCTTTCGTATTCTCAGGCAGGACTAAGTCTTCAACGAAGAATACCTCTTGATGACTGGTGCTGCTCCAGTAGCTCTGGATGCTGCATCCACAGCATCATACCCACATTTTATGACATGTTTGCCCAATAGTAAAAAAAACTCTGGGCTTGGCTGATAATAGCTGCCTTTAGGGTTTCATCCTGGACCCGCACACCACCACCCCCAACTGCCTTGGAATTGTTTAATGATTTGCTCCTGATACTTCAGGATGTTGGTCTGAACATTCAGGGCTCTGTAGGCCAGGGTTGCTGAGACTATATTCCAAACTAGAAAAGTAGTCTGCCTTTTCTGTCACTAGGAAGAGTTCCCATCCCTCAACAAATCTACTTCTCTTAGTAGCCTGCATGTATATTGTGCCTGGATCTGCAATGGGGTGTCAGAGAAACTGGTAAGGATCCTGAACCACACATAATATGTCAGGTCTATTTGGAGATGGAGGAGGGGGCTGTGAATTAGGCTGCAAGGATGCTATCTGAAAAACACTAAACAGGTCTTTCTGAACTGGAGGGATAGTCATCAGCTTAGGAGGCCCAAGACACAGAATGTCCCAGTATCTTTCCTGAGAGCACTTGGCCTCCTGAGACTGTCACTTGATATCTTTCCTCATGACTGAGTAAGTGACATCAGAGGCTAATTAGCTGTGTCAGTGATTTGAGGGAAGAAAAGATGTGAACTGTAGTCCATTTATTACACCTGTTCAGAATGGGGAGTCTTGAGTCTCTCATAGGAGAAACCTCATTCCACTTCTTGGGATGAAGGATTTCAGACACACACACACACGCAGACACACACACGCAGACACATACACACAGACACATACACACAGACACATACACACAGACACATACACACAGACACATATACACAGGCACATATACACAGACACACACACAGACACACACACAGGGCTTCTCTGAATCTGACTTAAGGCTATGAAGAAATTAATTGAAACCCTGAGCCAACTTACCTAACTACTGGACGGATTACTGACTGGGACTATAGGTGGGCAGATGTGCCTAGAGGTAGCTGTTTGAATGAAAGGGACAACATCTGTATAGATGCTTGGGTCTTAGGCTGATGTGCAGTTGTCAGGGCTTTGCTACTCCTGTGGGGGGGGGGTTCTTTGACAATAATTGTGGGCATTTTGCCATATAATTATTTAGTACTTAAGCATTCTGAGGTGGGCATCTGGAAATCAAGGACTGTTGAGAAGAGTAGAGTCTTCTCATTGGACCAGTGTAACATTGTAGGGGGAAAAAATGTGGCATCTTCCTGAGAGGGCAACATCAGAGGCCTCTGCAGTAGCAAACATCAGAGCCATGGGTTTTCAAGTGACTCAAAAGAGTTGATACCCTTGAATCTAAGGATCGCCACTGAACTTTAAACTCTAGTTCTTCCCTTTTTTCTCTTTATCAGCATATGTTATCTTTTTTATTTATGGGGTGGCTGTCTGCAAAAGTCTTCCACTGCAAGTTGGAAAACATGGTGGATTATTGCAGCACAGCAATGAGTCTCTGATCTTGTACATCTGAAGGAATCTTCTCTGAGTTAAATTTTGGCACCCTCTGACTGAGAAACGCTTCACAGCTAGTTCTTCAAAGTTTGCTCATTTTATAGTGGCTGTTTCATTTTGTTTCTTTGGGTGCTCCAGTTTCCTCCAACATTCCAGAGCCATGCAGTAGGTGGACTGGATACTCTAAATAAGCCATAGGTGTGAGTGTCCATGTGAGTGAGTGTTATGAAAGAAACAAACATGGCAGGTCTAGCAACCCGGCAGTGTGAACTTTGATGTGCAAAATGGGAAAAGGGGTTTTGGATGGATGGATGGACTTGTTTGTTTCTGCTAAAACTACTAGAAGAAGACTTTCCTAGTGAATAACAGATAAAGGTTGTTTGGCATAAAACTAGGAGCTTTATATACTTGATAAACATCCTATGGTTTCAGTTTCTGTGGGGTATTTTTTAACAGTGCAAAGGTTACAAGATGAAACCACACAGTTTTTGCTCAAATAAGAGAGAATTGTGGTTGAAAATCATTCACTGAAATGTCTCCCCCTCAAGCTAAGATGGTCTTTTACATAGACATCATCAGCTTCAGAAAGATCGCCAAAACTGCAAAAAAGGCAAAAATGAGCAATACTAGAAAGTCCCAAATTGTGTACTCTTTATAGTAATCTGGAAGTCAGCCTAATGAGACAGATGACCAATAATAGCTCTGAGCAGCAAAAATCAGACAATGGTGTTGGAGTGGTTCATAGGTTGGTACTAGGCTATCAGCCCTAGGGCCTATACAAGCCTAGCCATAACAATTCCCTGGCTATTTCTTCCCACACTATTTACTTCCCTGGACCCCTGTCTAGCAGGGCGACTGACGTGATCCCCGGGGTGAATTTCCTTTCTGCCATCCAATTGTCAGGGTTCCTTTTGAAGAAGGCCAAAGAGGCACTCTGCTTGACATGTATGGGCAATCTATTCCAGAGTCTGGGGAGTCTCTGGGTCAGGAATCTATCCATCCAGCATGTTTTGTTTATTGTGATGACAAGGTTTAAATCCCTGGAGCGTGTGGCTCTGAGGGATTGGGATTTCTTTAAGTGTAGCATGTCCAACAGCTCTGGGTTTGACATAGCCTTGTATGTTAAGCAGAGATCGCCTCTGAGTAGACAATATGCAACAGTATAGCTGGAGTTTTTTAAGGTAGTTAGCATAGGGCATCAGCTTTGATGTTCCCTCTTTTCTGTTGAGCATCCCACTTAAATTCTTCACATGAGGAGGAGGTCAGATCCACTCTCTGAATGCTTAAAGCTTTGGAAATCAAGCCAGATGGAGAGGTATCCAACTCTAGCCAATTCCTGAACATTATAAAAGATGTCACAGCAGTGATTCCTATTAAAGTATAGTTGTTTTCGGAACTTGTCATAACTGTAAATGTTTATGTCCACTGTGGCAGTAGTGATAACTTCTTGGGACCTCTGTTGCAGAAGGATGACATCTGGTCTGACTTTCACAACTTTCTATCCTTCTCCCATACTGGCCAGGCAGACACCCTCCAAACTGGACAACAACATATCAGTGGTATAAGGTAAGAGATCTATCCATGCCATTTTAGGTGTTCTTTGTGTAGATCACTAGAGCAGTCATCATTGAAAGGAGGCTGCTGCAGGTTGAAGTCCAACAACCAGCCTGACTTTCAGAGCTAGGAATATTTCTGCCATGGCTGGACTGGCATCACCTTATCTCAGACATATTAATGTACCTTTCTTATAAGTGGCGTCCGCCCACTCCATCCTCAGTTCTTTCTTGCCAGGTTTGTGAATCCTAGTAGGAACAGAGTTCATCAGTTCATTGGACCAGGTCTATTACTGAAGAACTGAGGATTATTTCTTATATTTCTGTCTGTAGTTGACATTGTGGTTTTGCTACCTTATTATAGCAAATGAATAACTTGGAATTGTAGGGCATGTCCACCTCTGTGGAAGTCAAACAATAAGCCTGCAAATGTCAGGTTCCATACAAAAACTTTCATGGTAAGTACATTTAGTGTTTAGGTCGGTAGTGTAGATATACCCCAAAAAGAAAAGAATACAGATCTTAGGCCTGAAGGATTAGTAGAGGGAGCTCATTCATGGGGGACCCTAGGACTATGCTCCATAGAGACATCCAATCAGTACCCAGCCCTGTTGTCTGCAGCAATCTGCACCTCTGTTGGTGCTGCTTTGGAAGCTGCCACCCTGTCAGCACTCAGCCTGCCCTACTGGACCAAATGCTTAACTGGGCAACAGGCAGTCAATGCTTGTTAGACAGCTGTCCCTGAGCCCCCTAATTGGCATCTGTCCAGAGAAGGGTAGTGTACCCTTGATTATTGTATAGGAAAACTACCAGTTGACAATAGGTCAGAACAAAGGGATAACCTGCTTAGGTTCAGAGATCCTCAACTACTGCTTGCCATGCTTAAATCCCAGATGTTGGAGACAAGGACTTCTGCTAAAACCAAATTACTGTTTTACAGCAGGTTGCCAGCTTCTACCCCAACCCAACCCAGCCTCCCTGTCAAGACTGTGCTAAGCAGGTTTAACATTTCTTTAATTTCTTACTTAGCCTGCAGTCAGAAGCAAGCATAATTATATATGTTCTTACCTAATATGTAAAGTGCTCTTCTCTCTTTGCCATTTGAGATATGGTACCTTGTAGGAAGAGAATCTCTTCCCTTTCTCAGATCTAGTGATACATCTGGATCAGCCAGTGGGATTCTGTATAGATATTTTGGGACTCCTTGACTTTGTTAAACTGGTCAGGCTTCCTAGGAGTAGGGAGAAGAGAGTCAGGCTCCAAGGATGCATTCTGAAATGCAAAGCCCATGACACCTAGCAAGGGAGGAACTAATAGTGGTCTAGGCTCAGGGGGACCTTTGAAGGCCCTGCTTCACAGCTGGGCTTCTGAGTACCCCTTAAATTCCACACTGGAAAGACTCCTTCATTTTGTGAAGGGTATCCCCAAAGGAAAAATTGTATGATGGGGAAATAGAGAATAGTGTCTCCACTGAGTCCAGGTTCTTTGCTTTTGAGAACTTGCTCACATAAGTCAGCTCATCAGCTTTAGAGTTGGATTCCTCCTCGGTAGGATCCACCCTTCTCTTTTTAGAAGGGGCTCCAGATACCAAATAGGTTTACAGCTCAGGCCTTAATGAAGGACATGAAACTTTTGGCCAGCTGGACTAATAAATCAGAAGAAACTTGAAAGGGGACTTGGCTAAGGCAATCAACATTACACCAGCTTAACTTTAGATGCCTTGTACCTCCTGTGATTAGAAGTCACTGCCTTTGGGGTCTTGGGTGGGGTCCTAAGACCTCAGGGCAGTTACTGGAAATGTCCTTACAAATATAAAGCCGGTCATGCTGATTACCTATGTAAGTGTGCTCCAATTATGAAGATACTTTTCATTTTCACCACCAGGGTTTTAAGTTAACTCTGTTTTTCATTTTTTTTTTTTAGAGTAGCAACTAAAGCTTATTCTAATACTGAATTATAATTTGGTGTTGAATATTCCATGTAGCTAGTCTATCATGAGTTGACCTATGTTTTTACTTCATTAAAATGCATGTTTTTTTTTTTTATCCTGATTTATGATCTTGTTTTGTAGAAGTATATTGCACGGATAAAGATGTTGTTTCATAAGATGATCTGATTAAGTCCAATTTGTGAAAGAAAGCGCTTATGACTGAATAAAACTGTTTTTTTTTTCAGTGACCAGGTCTACTCAAGTTTTATTTTTATGTTTTAAAACTAAGTATTTTCTTTTGGAGTTTTGGATTACTGTTACCTCTTACTGAATACTCATATTTTAAGTGATTGTTTTGATTGTCCAACAAATAAGCGAAGGCTGCCTGCTACTCTCACACTGGGTCAGCCATTCTACTTGCATCTCTGTTTCTGTTCTTCCAAAGACCTTGGTGATTCTGCCTTCCCCTTCCAAAATGACGATACATGCTCTCCACTGTAAATGGGTCTTTAGCGCTGAAGCATCCTTGAGTGTGTTGGCCCAGATGGATATGTCAGAAACCAAAGGCAGGGGCACCTGTGAAGCAGTCAATCTGAAGGCCTTTGCCAAAAAAAAAGACTCTGCACTTGCAAGCAGCAAAATCTGTTTTCCTTGCATGATGTCATAGGACCTTGGAAAATCTGAGTCAGTCATGCCCGGTTTCCTTAGGGTCTATATCGGTTTACTATTGAAATGTCGAACGGCACTACATCGACTGTACTATAGTCGAACACGGAAGTTCGAAAATAGTAATGTCGATGACAAAAAAACAATCTAGGAATGGTTTTAACATGGGTCGAGGTAGGTGTTCAGTATTATTCAGAACTACAAACATCTCCCCTACCTCGACCCATGTTAAAACACAGTCCTAGATTGTTTTTTTGTCGTCGACATTACTATTTTCGAACTTCCGTGTTCGACTATAGTACAGTCAATGTAGTGCCATTCGACATTTCAATAGTAAACCTCTATACCACATAGTCAAAGTCTTATAACTTCAAACACATAATGTTCGAACCATTATGTTCGAAGTTATAAAACTTCGACTACGGATAAAAAAAAACAAAAAACAATGGAAAACAAAACAAAATGTTTTAAGCAGGGGGGCCCCCCTGCACCCCCCCCCCCACGTGGGGGGCTGCACACCACACACCCCAGCTACTTAAATATACCAACTCTGAGATCACACCCCATTGAACAAAATGGAAACTTCTGCTTATGGAGATTTCCATTTAAAAGCTCGAACTTTTACAAATTAAAACTTATGATCTCAACCATATGAGGTTCAAACTTGTAAAAGTTCACCTACATGATAGGAACCCATTTTCTTATGCTTCAACCTTTTTTCTGAGTACTTTCCTTGTATGGAAGGCTCCTTCATGCCATGGCAGGACGAAACAAGGTATGCATCCCTTCTTTTGGAAAAAAACTCATGGACAGATTTCATATGACTGGGGTTAAAGATGCACAGTGCAGACCGAAGTCTAATTGTGCTCTGGGCAGAGGCAAAACAAGTACTTGCATTGCAAATCCGTGTGGAATCTGCATTCAGTACCTCATACAATTACTGACCTTCACAATCAGTTCTTCATATTTGGTATCATTTTCCAAATTAGACAAGCTATCATCTAGTCAATACTGCAAAATAAGGGAAGAACATATCAGACTCCCTAGAGGAAAGCTGAATAATGGACGCAAGTGCTGTGGAAAGCAAACACAATACTTGCTACATGGACTAGAAAGATCTTTAGATGGCATTGGCGGACCTACCCTTTATATTGACATGCTAAGATCTTTATGTGAGGGCACATGGGAGCAGCATGGGAGGGCAAATATCTTGATGACTAGCTGGCTGCCGACAAGACAACCCAGGAAGTGGGAACTACTGCAGTAACTATTACGATGAACATCTGGAGGACAGAGGGAAGATTAATGATGTTCATTACATTCCATTCTCTGATTTCCACAGATGAAATTACTGGTCCAGATAAGGACCTTAATACCACATGTAATGTAAAGACATACAGCCACATGGTAGAAAGGCAACTCAGAAAAGATAACAGCATGAAGATTGAGGGGAGACAAGGGGCTCTTATGGCCATCCCCCAAGCATGGAGCAGCTGTGACTACATCAGCCTCCTTCTCCAAATTCCAAAAAATCCTATCTCAGCCCTTATCCCAACACTAGTTGGCTAGGTAGAAACAGACCTCAAAATAAAGGGTTAACCATCCATATCAGCAGACCACAATAATTCCAAAACCTGATATTATTGGAAGTGGTGGCCCTGGTCACAATACAAACTATAACACAGGATTTTACTAAAAGTGATTTCTCAGGCAGAAAAAAAGGAGGGGTCCTTTAGACTCTTTTTAGATCTGTCAAGACTGAACAAATTCATAAGAGCACCAAGTTCAAGATGTTGACACTAAAGACCTTACACTTCCTTTGCTAAGTCTTCAGGTACTCCTTGTTCTGGACCTCATGAATGCCTACCCTCTACATTCTCATTCCCAGAGATCACACAGTATCTCAGGTTTATGGCAGGAGGCCATTAGTTTAGCACTGTGCCCAGAGTTTGCAGAAAATAACTAGCCCCAGTCACAGCATCCTACAGGACCACAGACTTCCATATTTGCCCACACCTAGATAACTGCTTGATTCAGGCTACTCCCAGGTGAAGGTAAAGGGGGCAAAGGACTATCTTACATTGCCTGAGAAATAGGGGCTAAACCCTCAATGAGCAAAAGTCCAACCTTTGTCCAAGTCTGTAGATAGCCTTACTGGGCACAACAACTAGATACAAATACTAACAAGCCCTTCCACAAGGTAAAGTGAAATCAATAATATTTCTCTTCTACTCCACTGCAAGAAAACGGACAAGTGTGCCAGACAATTCTTGACAATCCTAGGACACATGTCATCTATTTTGCTAGTGGAACTAGCCAAACTATATAAGGAAAAAGTACAGTTGTGTAAGAACTTACCGTAAAAGTAGATGTCCTACTGATCACTGTTGCAGAATTCCTGACATATAAGTTGTCACTGCTGATGTCTGGCCAGGGTACCAAAGCTTTGCCTTCCTGAGGTCATACATCCAACACATGACCTCAGCTAGATGGATGTACAAGCATGGATCATTAGACTATCTCCAAGCCAGTGGTCTGAAGTCTACTTAGAGAGGGAACAGGTCAGCTAGAATAGGTAAGAAAACTCACCCATTCCCATGTAACAGAGCAGAGGTTAAAGTAAACAGGGAGAAGAATAACAAGTTGAAGTGAAGAAGAGAAGAGGTGGTGGTGGGTGGGATGGAATACTGTAACAATGATTAGTAGGACATCTACTGCTATGGTGAGTTCTTACATAACTACACTACTGTATGTCTTGACTGAAATCACTGTTTGCTGTATTTCTGACATTTGGGTGATTATCGGTACTGAAGGAAGAAGAAAGGGTGATTGGCTACTAGGTAGAAGAGTTGTCCAGTAGTCCAGACAGGACTGACCTACCAAAAGCTGTCCTGGGCCTGGAGAAGCCATCAGTTTTGCAGTGTTTGGTAAAAGTTTGTTTGAGGACCAAGTGACAACCTCCAAGATAAACATGGCGTCTACTCCATTGTAAAAAGCCCCTGAGGAAGCCACTGCCATAGTGGAAAGTGCTTTAGGGCAGGAAGTCAAGGTCTTATCATAGTTTGTGTAGCAAAAAGAGATAGGTTTAGAAATCCAAGCTGCAAAAGTTTGTTTTGAGACTGGCTGGCCCAGCTTTGGGCTCATAAAAGATACAAGCAACTGGTCAGTAATTCTGAAGGATTTAGTTTTGTCCAGATAAAATCTGAGTTGCCTGTAAATGTCCAGAGAATGTAAGATACTTTCCACTTGTTTTGTGGACTGGGAAAGAAAGTGGGTAGGTGAAGAGCCTGATAGAGGGATAGCTTGTTCACTACCTTAGGCATGAAGGACAGATTAGTGCTGAGAGTCACCCTGTCCCTGTCATTGTGAAAAATAAGAAAGGGGGAAAGGCCATGAGAGCTTGTAACTCAGAAACTCTCCTAACAGAGGTGAAGGCCAACAGAAGGACAGTTTTCCAAGTACAGAATTTTAGAGAAGTGGAGGATGCTGACTTAAAAGGAGGCAGACTGAGCACAAAAAAGATTCCAAGAAGAAGAGATGGGTTAAGATGCAGGATCCCCCTGAGGAAAAGCTTGACCTCCTCTGTAGCTATAAGTGGGGGGCTAAGAGGCAATTAGACACTGATAGCTGACAGGTGAGCTTTTATAGAAGAGTAGGCCAAACCTGATCAAAGTAGTTCACAGTAATATTGCAATACAGCAGGAACTTGTGATATGAGTGGGTCCTGACTATGTTTGCAGCACCAATAGGGAAACCTTTTCCATTTAGCTGTGTATGATTTTCTGGTAGTGGTCTCCTGACTTCTTGTAGGACTTGAACAATTTCTTCGAAGAAGAGGTGTCTTTGAGGAGTTCAAATCCTATCATCCATAGGGTCAGGTTGAGAGATCTAAGATTTCGGTGGAGCATCAATCCTTTTTGACGAATTACCAGGTCCGATTGAAGAGGTATTTTCCTGTAATTTCCCTTTGTCAGGTGAAACAACAGGGGAAACCAATGTTGCTTTGGTCAAAAGGGTACCAGTAAAATCAGTTTGGGTGTTTCCTTTTATGCTTTGAGAAGAATTTTTGGAAGAAGAGGCAGAGGAGGAAAAACACAGAAGAACTTCCCTGTCCATTGGAAGGAAAAGACATCTGTTCTCCAGGGTTTGGGACAAGGATCCCTGGTGCAGAACTGGGGAAGCTGATGATTGGTCGGTTGGTGATGCAAAGAGGTCTAACTCAGGTGTGCATCACTGAAGAATAATCATCTGGAAAACCTCTCTTTTCAATGTTCATTCATGGGGCTCCTCTAGGGGAGTGGCTTAGGGAGTATGCTAATACACTGTCCTGAGAAGCAATGTATGTGGCTGTGAGTGTGGTGCCCATCTGGGTGGCCAAACTCCATGCCTCCTGTGCTAACCTGCACAGTTGGTAAGACCTTGTGCCTCCCTGTTTGTTTATGTACCACATGACTGTGGTGTTTTATATGTACACTAGGAGTGGCCTGGGCTTCCAAAGATGGACAAAATGTCTTAAGATTTTTTAGAAAAGCCCTCATTTCCTTCAGCTTGATATGTTCCTTTAAGAATGGAGGTCGCCATTTCCCCTGCACTCAGTGGGATCCTGTCCATGTCCCACATGCCTCATCAGAGTCGTCTGTGTGAACCTGCTGAAGAGGAGGGGGTGGTGTGAATGGCAGTCCCGGGTTCAGGATGACCTGTCCCTTCCACCAAAGAGAATTGGTTTGTCTAAAGGATGATAGTGCTGGGACCACACAGATTTCTGGTATCAATGGATTTTCCTCATGTGCAGTCTAGCCAGGGGAAGCATATGGATGGTGGCTGACATAAGCCCCCAAAGTTCTTGGCATCTCCCTTGCTGGGGAATGGGTTGCAGAAGAGAGATTTTGGTAAAAATTGGACAGACTATGAACTTTCTCCTGGGGAACAAAGGCATGCAGCAGACTAGCAGACTGAAGACCAAACAGTAAGTCTTTGTTCAAGGGAGAATCTAAAAGTTTTGATTTGAAATCCACTGGGACAGGCTGGCTGTGAAGCTATGCATACCTGCGAATAATAGAACCAGTGACAGCTGCCCTACAAAAAGCATCTATAGCATTGTAGCTTCACCTAATGCTGTGTCTGGCTATTTGAGAGGTCTGGGATAGTAGGCTCTTCATTTGTTGCTTTGAGCCTGCTGTAGGAGGGTCAAGCATAACTTTGTTTAGGAAATGCAGGACAGAGATCAAGTATTTTGTTATTTGAGACTGGTAGTTAACTGTCCTAAATGCAAGGGTAGCAGAGATGTAAACATTCTTTCCCCATTTATCTTTGTCCATAGGGAGGGCATTAGCACTGGGCAGAAGCTTAGAGGGCCCATATAAAGAAAGGGCTACTCCAGAGGGGTCTTCCAGTGGATTCTTGTATAAGTATTTTATGTCATCAGGCAGCTTTCTGGTCTTTTATGAACAGATTGTTGAGAATCAGGTGCAGAAGAGGTGGACTGAAAGTGTCCTTGAAAGCCTCAAGGACAGGAGGAACTGGAGAAAGGGCAGGGGTACTCATTTCCAAGAGGCTGTAATACCTCTTCTGAACATTAGAAATCTGCATGGATGGATTACCATTCAAAGTGCTTCATCATGTTCTGGAAAGCCTCCCCAAAGGAAGTTTCCTCAGTAGGGGAATCCAGTAATAGGAAGTCTTCTTCACTGGAATAGATTTGTTCTGGAGAATGTAGCTGAGAGGAGTAGACTAGAGAATGGTCAGAATCATAGTCCTATTCTTCTTCTTCAGAAGAAGAGGAAACTGAGGTGTTTTTTTTTTTTTTTGAGGAGTAGCCAGTGGATGTGGAGACCCAAAGGAGGGAGGTTTCAAAGACATAATAGCTTTGAACAAACCCTGTGAGAAGTCTATCCACTCATTTCCCTAGCCGCTGAGAGATAGGCCACATGCCTAGTCTTCTGTTTTTTTCTTTTTAGGCATGATGTCTGCCTGGAAGAGACGGGGAGGTTTGGAATCCTGTCTAACTTCTATTAAAGAACCTGGGATTTATTCCCTAATAAAAATTTGAGGAATACTGTGAGATCCTTTGAAAATGATGAATCATGGTTCATCAGACATATTTACACTCTCCAAGGACTCTGGAGCCATTCCAGCCTGTGACAGGGTTTTGGTAGCAGGCAACTGAGGTAACCTGGTGTACTGTAGATTCTGGAACATCAGTGGGTACATTGGAGCCTGAAACACTGGACTGTGGATCCATTATGGGCCTCTCTAGCTTTTTCTTCAGTAGAGAAGGGACTCTGAGGATGTGGATTTGCCATTTTGGACTAGGCCAAGTCTCAATATAAGGGTTTTGGTAATGAATGACTGACAGATTGAGCAAGATTTGTGATCATGTTCTAGGCCTAGGCAAAAGAGACAGTTGGTATATAAGGCCTTGCTTGGAATGTGTCTATCACACTTGCACTTACCCCTCTTGACATCTAACAAATTTCACCAAAATAGCATAAGTAAAAAGGAAGGATCCCCAACAGGGCACTTATCTGGATAAATGATTGAAGCAAAGGTACCAATGACCAAATAACAATCAGTCTAATGGATGCACAACCTGTGTTCAGGCTGGCGGTGAGGCAGTCTGAGGATCCATACTCATAGATCTGTCTATATACCCCAAAGGATATGAGCTGAGATCATGCATTGGATGTACAACCTCGGGAAGGTAAAGTTTTGGTACCCCGGAAGGAAGTCAGTAGTACCAAACCATATGTCAGGCATACTGCAATATTAATTTCAGTCAAGACATAACTGCTTCCTCAGGAACACATGGGACCTGCAGTTCCAACCACCTTGTGTCAAAACAGAAATAATATAGTGGGTACAAGAAGGAATGAAGTGATAATGTGCCATTCCTACAGCCAGTGCCCAATCAAAATGTGACCAGGAGTGCCTCAGATTTAGCCAGGGGAGCCCAAATTTTGAACCTCAATGTGCAAGGCAGGGAGCAAAGACTACACATAATTATCAAGAAAATGATGACAGTAAAAACTGGGAAGTGAGAATGGAACAAGTGGGAAAATTTTTGTATGGCTCCCAGCTATGCAACAAAGTTCAGACAATTCAGGATTTTTGCAAAGAAGTGTTTGCATAGGTATTTTTATACCCCAAGCACACTTCGGAAAAAAATTCCTCAGATACATAGCAAATACTGGAGTTATAATGGAAAAGAGAGGAATAACTGTTAGTATTTTTCTTTTTTTTTGGGGGGGGATGCAACAAGTTGACAGAATTTAAAAATTCAATAAAACAGTACCTTGGTATGCAAAAATGTGGTGAAGTAAATTTAAAGCAGTTTGAGAGTTTTATTCTGATAAATACACACACTATACACATTCAAAACACAGAAATGCATTTAAACACCAGCGTTTTCGTCCCATCAATAAAGATTTCATCAGATGACTAAAAATTCCTGTTTACCATTTATATAGCCTCTAACCTTTAAAATAATCCAATCAGAACTGTGCAAACTTGCAAGGAATAAATAATTAATAATGCAGTTAAAACCATTTCACACTTTTCTACTTTAAATCTTAAAAATATTAAAAATCACTTATGTTAAAACATGTTATGAATATTATTGTGAACATAGTATGAAATGATTCAAATCAGGGGAACTTTAAATTAACTTTACCATTTACATAAAAAATAAAAACTTTTCCATCTTAAAAAATAAATAAATAAATAAAACTCTCCTTCATATTGCTTAGTTATGATTGATGTTAATGCTCCTTCCACTGGACAAAATAGGTAATGACATCATCAAAACAAATTATAGCTTGGCAGATCTCATTTTTAATAGTGGAACTATAGGTATATTGTCATTTAAACCCAGGGTATTTGCTGCTTCCAGAGTGATCTGCCACCATAACTCTGTAAACTCAATTCCCTCTTCCCTCTTCGCCTGTTCCACTACAAAAAACAGGAAATCTGCCATGACATTCACTAGTATGTTTATATAAAGCATTATTCTCCTTTTTAGTCAAAATGTCATACTTATGTTCATAGATCCTTCTCTTTAACTTACATTCAGTCTTTCCAATATAGAAGGATCTACATTCTATACATGTTGCAAGATAAATTATACCCATAGAGTCACAATTATAATAATTAGACCCTGCAATCCACTTATTCCTACTTTCAATAAAAACCTTATCCACATTTGCAGTATTCCCACTTTCCCTTGGTTCCTACCATCGCTTTCCAGAATATTCTTCAAACTCTGCGAATTTTTATATACAAACTTCAAAGGTTCTTTTGGTAACTTTTCCAAATCCGAAATAGTAACAAATCTATTCCATTCAGAACTAATAATTCTCTTTGTGGGTCCTGCTAAAGCATTATACTCTAGCACCAAAGCTCTATTATAACTTTGCTCCTGGCTATTAACTATATTTTCCTCTTCATTTATAAATTCCCCCAAAATAGGCTTGAATTTACTCTGTCTACCAACATTTATTTCATCCATAACCCCATTCACTAAGTCGATCGGATAACCCCTTTCCATAAAGAAACCTTTCAACACCTCAGTTTCTTTCTTAAAATCTTCTTCCAAGGATGTCATCCGACTCCCCCGAACAAACTGACCTTTTACTATGTTCCTTTTATAATGGGGGGTGGGCACCATTGTAATGCAGGAAGGAGTTACAAAAAGGGGGCTTTCTAAAAATCTTGGACTCAAATTTCCTTTTAAATATATAGATTTCCACATCTAAATATTGTAAATATTCATCTGAAACATTGTATGTGAAATTTAAAAAGGTAGTTGTACTTCTCATATAGCCCATAAATTCATCAAATTGTTCTCTGGTTCCTGTCCACAGAATTACTATATCATCTAAAAATCTGTTATAGAGGATCCAGTTAGATGAATATTCAGATCCCAATATATATTTCTCCTCCCATTTTGCTAACATCAAATTAGTATAAGTTGGGGCGCAAGCTGTGCCCATCGCCACACCCTTTGCTTGTTGGTAGAATTCTCCTTTAAAAAATATGAAATTATTTTTCAACACTAATTCTAACAACCCCAAACATGTCAATTTCTCACTATGGCTCATTTCTGCATCTTCGGATGTTATTTCTTCCACCATATTCATCATACCCTCTTCATAGGGAATACTAGAAAACAAATCTATCACATCAGTTGTAATAAATATTAAATTTTCCTGGTACAATTCTTGTTTCATTTCCCTCAAAAAATCCCATGAATCTTTCAAAATAGCTTTCTTTTTGTCCATAATCTTTTAAGCTTAATGTCCACATATTTTGCTAATGGAAGGGTCTTAGACCCTTCCGCCGAATCAATAGGCCTTAATGGGGGATCATTTCTATCCTTGTGGGTCTTAGGAATCCCAAACATTGATGTATCCTTGGCTTGTCCACTTTCAAAAATGTTAATGTTTTACTATAAATTAAACTTTCCATGCACATATCCTCTAGTGTGACATCAATTTTACTATAAGCAATATTTACCTAATTTTTGATACACTTACATATTTTACATCATCCCTCAAAATTTGTTTCATTTTCCCCTCATATATAATATTAACCATCATTACCACCCCACCCCACCCTTATCAGGCTTCATAACACAAATATCAGTGTTAGCCTTTAAATCCATTAACACCTCTTTCTCTTTATTAGTCAAATTTGCCTTATATTTTACCAGTGGCGGATTTAGGCATGGGCACAGGGGCGCGCACCGGCCCCTTTTTAGACTTTTTTTTTAAATGCTTGTCTTACAGAGACTCCTGTCAACAGCACACCTAAATACTGTAGATTAGAGATGTGATTGTAGGTTGCAGTCAGATGACTTTTCTTTAAAATGATCCTCCAACTGCATCTCCATTGTAATTTAGGCAAGTTGGTGGCTGTGATAACGAATAAATAGAAACTGTCTTTGCGTCAATCTCTCCCCGGGATTCATGAAGCTCGGCACAAGGATGGCATTAGCCTTGCACCGACGGTGCAGCGTAGAGATGGCGCAGCAGCACCAAATGCATATTAATGAAGGTGTGCTGCCGCAACGTCCACTTGCATAGGAAATGTGCGTGAGTGCAGGGGGCGTGTCTAAGCGCTGCACAGAGGCGTGAACATGTCGTCTGCAGACGCGCAACCTAAAATGCTGACTAGTACAGCCTGCCATTAATAGTAATCACTCATGTCAGTGTCCACTTCGCGAACACCCAAAATAAAAAGTAAACACAAAGGCATGTAGCTGAATATTGAGCCCCCGTCCCTCGAACAAATAACATTTAAAACCCCGTGCCTGTGTTCCATTGTAGTGTTGATTGTTATACCAAGTGGAAGCAAAATGCAGCATGTTTGCACTCCGCTGCCCTTTGCTAAGCCTAGCTCAATGGTTAGGGTTACCACCTGTCCCACTTTGTGAGGGACAGTCCCTCTCTGGGCAGTTGTGTCCTTACCAAAAATATTAAAAATGGCAAATGTCCTGCGATTGTAGGACATAATTATGTCCCTATTTTATGTAATAGTTCCATAAAATAGTTATTTCTGTATCTAAAATACCTAAATGTTACAAGAAACAGAATAAGCAACTAAACTGTTACAAGAATAAGCTTTCACTTAGGCATAAAAGTAAAGCACTACCCTTTGTACTGACCGTGGGTATGTGTCAGCCTGTAAAATCTGATGTTTGTCCCGAAAATGTCCCACTTTGGCCAAATGAAAAGGTGGCAACCCTACCAATGGTCAGAGCATTCGCTCAATAACTGCCCATTTGCATTCCAAGTCGTCCTTGTCTGGATGGCCCAAAGATGAATGGGTATTACCCGGGTCTACCTACCATGTCATGAAAGATAAGTATTTGCGTGTACCTATGTGCGTGAAGTACAGCATGTGGAAGATCAAATATGCTAGGGTTGTCCTCACAACCATATTGGTACTAGAGATATGTAGAGTATGCAATGTGTTCTGTTGTCTGTGCCATTGGCCATCAACCAGAGAAGGGATTGATGGTGTGTGTGGAATATGGGGGGGGGGGGCAATGTAATAATTCGCCAAGGGGAGACTGGGTCAGATGTACAATAGGTGAACTGGAGGTGTACAAGGAAGCAGTGGGTGAATCAGAAAGGAAACCAAAGAACATACATTCACATTTGCAATACACCCTGACAGGCCATACTGCAGAACACAATCCCACAAACATATGAACATTAAAATGTGCGATACACATGTACAGAAACGTTACCGGCTCACACCCACATAATGGTCTGGCCTGAACTGAGCCATCCAACCCCAACACACCTGGATACATAATTGAATACCCATCATCCCCTCCACAGCACACACCCCCCCTTGCTGAAAGTCCACAAAAAACACCCATACTTGGGCTGCTAGCTTGGCACAGCCATATCTGCACATAGTGCCCCCTACCCATATCTAGTAGGCAGTCTCAGGCTTGCAAACTAGGTTTCCCTTGCATGTATAACCCTCCATCATTTTCATAAATCCAAAAGAATTGGAGTCATTAGTGTCCACAATTTTTGGCCATCCCTCATGGGATAAGTGTCTATTCTAAAGATTAGACTTGGTGGCACGACACAATGTTCAGCCCTGTAGACAAACAGACACAAGTTGCATTAGCAGTAGTTGTCCACAACCCTGCTCAGCCTCCAGCCGGTCCTGCAGAACCTACGACCCGGGATTAAACACCTGACCGTGATGTACGTCTCCCCACGTGCATTATCGAGAATTTATACCATTCACATGTTCCCATGAAGCTTCCCCATAGCCATCTCCCAAATAGTACATGTCCACAAATTGTATACCCCGTCCAGGTTCCTCGTCGTAATGATGCACACAACCCCTGTATACAAATGGTACAGGTACCTCCCGTATGCGTTTGTTCATATACATGGCCATGTATAACTCCAGATATGTAGTCATATATCTATAAATGTACATACTTATATTCGCATAGCTACACATCACACATACATGCATATAAGTAGTTGTCAAGTACGTGTCCATTTCATAAATATGTATACTTGCAAATGTATAGATTTGCCTCACAGAAACATATGAATAGTAACATTTACTATACATATGTACACCACCCGACTGTCACATTTGTTGCCAGTACTGTGGAATGGCTGTAGTAAAGTCATATATCCTAATTACCATCTATACAGAATGTATCACGGATGGTTTAGTGGTCAAACCAGTGACTATGGTGTTTCTGTTCCCGGGTCCAAGCCATGCAAGGGCTAATTTTATATGATGGCCACAATAATGGCAGTCAGATATAGGGTGATTAAGGTGCTTTAAAGCAGATGTAAGTGGGTATGCGCGACGGTAAGTGGCGGTCATTCAACAGTATGGGAAATGTAAATAAGTATGTAGGTGTATATGCATGTATATGTACAGACAAATATATAAATATATATATATATATATATATATATATATATATATATATATATATATATATATATATACATAAAGAATGAACATGGTCACAATAAAGCAGTCATAATGAATGTGAAGGGAAACAGCAGCGGAACCCCCCATAATATTTAGTGCTGTCATATCAAGTTGCCCAGAGGTGAGCAAACCTCCTGCATCTCCAACCACAGGTAGGATGCTAACAGTAGAACTAACTATATCCACGTGCTAAGTCTGACTTTCAAACAGGTACAGCGCAGTCTCAGTCACCAGTCGGACGAGCCGAAAACCGTAAGACTAATTGAACACCCTGACCATTATATGAACGTATGTCCCAGGACTATAAGCTTGGGACGTCTGAATATACTTGGAGTGAGCCAACATACGGGATGTGTCTAGAGTAGTAGGGAATGGCGCATGTGTAGTAGTGCAGTTTTCCCAACAGGAAAATGGATGCCTGCTGTGTTAGTGAAGTGTTGAGGCGTGTGTTCTGATAACTATGAACCATGGGTATACATATAAATGAAGCAGAACACCAGTAGTGTAGTGGTTAGAGCATCCGCCTATCGAGCAGACGTTGCCAGTTCGGCTGCAAAACACACCATTTATGACGCGTAATCCGTATATGAGCATATCTTGCTAATTTTATGCTGTATAATGATATAATACCATTGAAATGTGAACTGGGGTGACGTATCACAGTAAGAATGCAGAAGGTGTTTGCGTGATGTGAAAAGGCGGTTAAATGGAAAACCGCAGCTGAAAAGTGTTGTACTCACCAGGCCAGGCCCGATGTAAGGACCCTACACATCATAATCAATGTGATTTACCACTAAGCCATGGCAGTTATACCTAACTCTGATGTTATCACAAACATAGCAGACAGCACAGTCATTCAACAGTATGATCAAAGTAATTAAATCATATAGATGTATATGCATGCGTACGTGTACACACACACACACACACACACACACACACACACACACACACACACACACACACACACACACACACACACACACATAAATATATGTATATATATCCCTACAGAACGAACATGGGCACAAGAAAGCATTCATAATGAATGCAAAGGAAAGCAGCAGCAGAACACCCATATTATCTGGTGCTGACATATCAAGCTGGCCAGAGGTGGGCAAAATCCCTGCATCTCTAACCACAGGTAAGATGCTAATAGTGGGAGTAACCTTGTCCACGTGCTAAATTTAACTTTCAAATGGGTACAGGGCAGTCCCGGTCCCCAGTCGGACAAGCCTAAACCTGGATGACCATATGAACACCCTGACAATCAAATGTATGTGCCAGGACTATAGGCTTGGGAGGTCTGAATATACTTTGAGTGAGTCAACATGTGGCATGGGTCCAGAGCAGTAGGGAATGGCGCATGTGTAGTAGTGCAGTTTTCCCAACAGGAAAATGGATGCCTGCTGTGTTAGTGAAGTGTTGAGGCATGTGTTCGGGTAACTATGAACCATGAGTATAGATATAAATGAAGCAGAACACCAGTAGTGTAGTGGCTAGAGCATCCACCTAATGAACAGGCATTCACGGTTCAAGTTCAACTATAGCACATATACTTTTCCTTGTGGAATGAATGCCGTTCTGCTGTAAAACCGACATTATAACATGTAAAAGTGAACGTGAGTATCGCATGGGACTATTAACCAGATCCCTTCAATCAAAGTGCTACTGTCATAATGAATACGGCACAAGTAAGCACAAATAAGCGGCAGTAAACATATGTAACACACAGTAAGCATATGTGAGTGCGCTTGCGCGGGTGTAAGCAGCACCCAGCATAGGAAAATAGGAAATGTATATACGTGTGTACAGATTTAATATATATATACATATATATAAATAAATATATATATATATATATATATATATATATATATATATATATATATATATATACACACACACACACACACACACACACACACACACACACACACACACACACACACATATATATGTGTGTGTGTGTGTGTGTATATATATATATATATATATATATATATATATATATATATATATATATATATATATATATATATATATATATATATATATATATATATATATATATATATATATATATATATATATATATATATATATATATATATATATATATATATATATATATATATATATATCATCATCATCATCATCATCATCATCATCCCGTTTTTCCCATTTACATGGGGTTGGGGTATCGTATTAACTGTCACCAACTCTCTTGATTCAGTGCCACTCTCCTGCCTTCTTCAACACTCATGCCTGATTGTCACAGATCTTCTTTCACACAATCCATACACCTCTTTGCTGGATGCCCTCGCTTCCTCTTACCTTCTTCCTGTCTGTCCCAAATCTCCCTCACCAGATTGTCTTCTGCTTTTCTACACATGTGCCCATTCCATCATAATCTGTTTTCTTTGATATTTTCTGCAATTGGAGCTATTTTGGCTTCTGCTCTTATGTCCTCATTTCTTCGCCTGTCCTGCAGTGTGCATCCTACCACCTTTCTCAGGCACTTCATTTCCATCACCTCTAGCTTCTTCAACTGTTCTGCCTTTACTGCCCAGGTTTCTGTACCATACAGTAGTACTGGTCGCACCACTGTCTTGTACACCTTACTTTACAGCATCTTTGGCATTCTTCTGTCATATACTACACCTGATACTCTATGCTAGTTGGCTGCAGCCCCTCTGATTCTAGCTTTGACCTCTTCATTCAGACTACCCTTTTCCTCAACCACCCCTCCCAGATACTTGAAGCTGTTTACCTGTTCCACTATCTTCCCATCTATCTCTATTCTCAGCTTCTTCTGATTTCCCCAATCTGCTGCCATTACCATTGTCTTATCTGTGCTTAGTTTCATCCCATGTGCCTTCAGATTTGCATTCCATTCTCCTATCCTTTACTGAAGTTCTAGATCAGAGTCTGCCTGTACTGCCACATCGTCTGCATACAGCAGCTTTGTTCCTCTGTCCCCTCCAACCTGTTTGCTGATGTAGTCCATTACCAGTATGAACAGCAGTGGGCTCAGAGCTGAACCCTTGTGTACACCCACTCCCACTGGGAACCCCTCAGTGAGGCCAAACACTGTTCGTACTTGAGTCACTGGGTCCTTGTACATAGCCTGTACTAATTCTACCAATGTTTCTGGGACTTCAAACCACCGCAGTACTGCCCAGATCAGCTTTCTTGGGACCTTGTCATATGCTTTCTCCAAGTCTAGGAAAGCCCAGTTTAACTCTCTCCTCTTCTCTAGTTTCTTCTCAAGTATCTGTCTCAATGCAAACATCGGGTCAGTTGTGCTGCATCCTGATCTGAATCCGAACTGTTCATCTCCCATCTTACATTATACTATTCTGCATATCCATTTATCAATCACCCTCTCCAGAACTTTCATGCAATGTGGTAGGAGTTTGATGCCTCTGTACTGTCCACAGTTGTGGATGTCCCCTTTGTTCTTGTACACTGGCACAAGTATACTTATTCTCCCAGTCATCTGGAATATGCCTTTCTCTCCACACTGCAATTAGTACCCTCAGGAGCCATTTTTCCCCTAGCTCACCCAGCATCTTTATCATATCTACTGTGACCTCATCTGAGCCTGCTGCTTTCCCTGACTTCATTTTCCTTAGTGCTGCTCTTACTTCTTCTAAGCTGAGCTCCTCTTCTACTCTCATTGTAGGCTGCTTCTGGGGCAGTACCGCTTCTGTGGGGTTTTCTTCATTCAGAAGCTGCTGGAAATACTCCTTCCATCTGCCTTTGATGTCCTGTGGGCTGGTAAGCAGGTTGTTGCTGGAATCCCTTATGAAGGGTGTCTGACTATCTTTATCTTTCTGTCTTTGCCTTGCAACCTGGTATAGTTTCTTTGTGCCCCTTACTGAGTCACTTTCCAGAAGTTGATAGAGTGCTTCTGATGCCCTATTCTTTGCTATTGCAACTTCTTTCTTAGTTTCTTTGTTAGCCAACCAGTAGTCCTTCCTAGCTTGGTCAGTCTTTTCAATCTCCCACTTCTTCCTGCACTCATTCTTTCTTTTGATTACTTCCTGCACTTCTGCATTCCACCACCAGCTTTCCTTATGTACCTTATTTCCATACCTGGCTCAGCCACATATCTTTTCTGTAGTCCTAACACATGCTGTTTTTAGGCGCTGCCACTCTTCTTCAACTCCACCTATTTCCTCCTCTTCTTGGGGTGCTAGAGCCATGAGTAATTCCTTGAACTGCTGTACTTTCTCTCCAGTCAACTTCCAGGTCTTCAGCCTGGTCTCTGTTGACCTTAGAGCCTTCTCTGACCACTGCTTGCAGCTGATTGTGGCAACTACTGGTTTATGCTGTGAACCAACTGTTTCACTGGGGATGACTTTGCAATCATGGATTCTACCCCAGCGCCTTTTCCTTACTAGGAGGAAGTCTACCTGAGTTGCATGTTGGCTACTCTTGTATGTGATCTCGTGACTGTCTCTCTTTCTGAACCATGTGTTGGCTACTATCAAGCCATTCCTATGGCTCCACCCATGTGGACCCAAGCAGTCTTCATATCCTGTTCTGTCTGTCCCGATATGTGCATTTAAGTCACCCATTATCAACACCAATTCATGTTGTCCTGCTTTATCTAGTAGGTCCTGCAACTGCTGTCTGAATGCACTCTTTTCCTCACTATCACAACCCTGCTGTGGGGCATAGGCTGAGATTATGAATACTGTCCTATCATTACACTGGAGTCTGATTGCCATGAGTCTGTCATTAATTCTGATGATATCCCTCACTGACTTCTGAAGCCTCTGTCTCACCACAATTCCTACACCATTTCTAGCCTGTCCACCACCTGAGTAGTAGAGTCTGGATCCCAAGCCAAGTGGCTTTGTTGCACTGCCCTTCCATCTCATCTCTTGGATACATAAGATGTCCAGCCTCCTCTGTATCATCATGTCATCCACTTCTAAGCTGTGTCCTGTCAGTGAACCTACATTAAGCGTAGCAATTCTTAGTTCATGTTTGGCAGGTTGGTTGGTTTTATGTCCAGCTTTCACTCAACAGAGCTATCTCAGGTAACCCAGGCTGGGCAACTAGACACCGGCCAGCCAGTAGCCTATTGACCCAGGGCTGCTGGGCTTTTATGGTGGGCACACACTGGCCAATAGAGGCACATATACCCCTCCCACCATTAGCATGGGTCCCTGGAGTGGGTCAGAGAGTAGGCTGGGTCCTCAACCCACTTATCACCGGTAACTACCCATGCCCATTTTTTGGCGACAGTCAACATGACCGAATCACCTAGAGCCATATTTTACACTGTCGAGTGGCTAGCCCTGCCACGGCGCGCAGTTTGTGATCAGTGTTCTCCTATCTTGAGGATACTGCACACCACAATAGATGCCCAAAGCGTTTGGTCTTTTTACAAACTCTTCCCCCCATTGGGCACCATGTAGAGTCTGTGCTGCTGCCCACAGCTCCATTCATTGGTGAGTTTGAGATGGAAGCACTCAGCATGTATTTCAAACATGGGAGAAACCCCACGGAGACACAGAGAGAACATGCAAACTCCAAACAGGCATTAGTCGGAGGTCAGGATTGAACCTTGTACCTTGTGCCTTATATATATATATCTATATATAAAGAATGAACGCCATAACAATAAAGCATAGACAAGGGATGTGAAGGGAATTAAGAGCAACTATGGTATTATATAGTGCTGTCAGCATAGTATGTCATAAAAAGCTGCCCAGGAGTGAGCAGAGAACTGCTACTCACACCACAGGCAGGGTTTTACCAGTGGGAGTATCATTGTTGAATTGCTAAGTCTACTTTACACACAGACAGAAAGTAGTCCCTGCTGGGACTACCAAAAATTGTAAAGTGCAAAAGGCCGTAATCTATAACCCTAGCAAGGGCAGGTATGTTCAAGGATTAAATGGCAGGAGAGCCTGTGAATACACGAGGTGGGACAACATATGTGTAGTGCCCCTAACGCTCTGGAGAGGACAATGTTTAGAGGTGTGTCATGGCTGCGATAACAAGTGGATTATGGAAGTTACGTGTGTAAGTTGAACACGGGTGGGGTGGAGGAACTATGGGTATGAAATTATGGATCCAGGTGTGCCAGGGTTGGATGGCCTGGTTCTAATTGGACCGCCAGGTGAAGGTCAGCGAGTTCGTAATAGGTATATATGCATACACACATGCAGACAACAATATGTAGAAGTACATTCTCTGTAACACATGCATTCCATTTGTAGACATAAATAACAGGAATGTGCACATACAAACATCGACAGTAGGTGGAATAATAGGCTGTGCAGAAGAGGGACAGGACGAAACTGCTAGAACGCAGAGGCGTGTACAGTGTCCAAAGTCAGTGCTGTGCTGTGCTGACAATAATCAAATGTGAGGGCTTCTCCACACATGGAATCCTTCCTGTGATCTGCCCGGTATGGCAACGACAAGTACTTAACCGGTCTAATTGTAAAAGAAATATGCTGAACACGTACATAACTAGGCTCCCATGTGTAACGTGTGCGATACCGCATAGTCATACATATTAATGAATTGTAGTGTCATGTTAACGGGAGTAGGATGTAATAAAGTATAGAGTCTAATCTTGCCATAAACACATGCATGTTCCTTGTGGGGCAACCCAATAATTGCAAATAGTATTCTTTGGTCGCTCACATCAGCAATGTTTGCGGACTAAACATATGGGAAGTCTGAGGATATGTGGAGTGAGTAAACCGATGGGATAGCTCTATAGGAGTAGGGTGTGGCCAGTGTGTAGTGGTGTCGATACACCGTGAATCCGACAGGAGAATGGATGACAGCAGTGTTAGGGAGGCACTGGGTTGTGTTTGGGGAACCAGGAGCCATGGGTATATGGGTATATATGCATATGGAGCAGCACAGCAATAGTGCAATCATTAGAGCAACCCCCTAATGAACAGACATTCTCTTACCGAATCACACTATATCACATTCCAATTACCATTGGTAATCCGTACATGAACATATTGCGACATCTGTCCGCTGTATAACGTGCTAAATACTGATTATAAGATAACTAGAGTGAAGTGTCGGTGTCATAATGAATAAGGCACTAGTATGCAGGTGAAGCATATATAAACACCATTACGCATGTGTAAGTGTGTATGTGTGGGGAATGTATTGGTTTACAGACACACACACA